>NW_015114241.1:48665-151433 GCF_001443285.1 Poecilia latipinna | reverse complement strand
CTCCCAAAATTAAGAAAATCGGTTAACAGATACCCCTAATTAGAATATATTAAAAACAATGCTGTCTTTTCAAGTAGTGTATGCAGATTAAATTGCTTCAATACATGGATGCATATATTTAGTAAGGCTGTTGACAGCAGTAACGGGATTTAATTTGCTATTATTTTTAGCTAACATGGCATGTTTTGTTGCCGTTTATCTCATAAATGCCAGAATTTGTCTCTGCAGACCATCTGTATATAACACCACAGGCAGTAATGCATGTCCACATAACAAAGTTTCACCCATGACCCAAACCACACCTTCCCAAATCTCTATCAACATGGATTCACTCCATCTCTAAATAGTAACCGTAACAATCTTGCGTGGGGCTTGATGTGTGTGATTTCCTTTGAGAGTACTGGGTCAACATAAGACCTCAAGCTAATGATAGAAGGTCAGGGAGAAATAATATAAGTCTGTATGGCTCAGACAGACTGGTTCACCGACAGCCATGTTTGTGTTTTTTCTGTCATCAATGAAAAAGCAGTGGTGTTTGCCAGTCAGCACAGATTATATTTGTATTGCCTTTCTGTGCATACAAACCCACATGCATGTGGAAACAAGCAATGGTTGCTTATTTGCAGTTTCAGATTTATTTTTGCAGGATTCATGTGGTAAAGTAAGAAAAAAACACAGAACAACTTGGAGTAATAAACACATCTAGGTTTCTCCAGCTGAATTTTTTGTGCATGTCACTTTTTTGCCATAATTTATACCCATCCATTCATACTTCCTTAGTGATGAGCTAAATGATACCTATATATTAAAATCATACCAGTCTGACTCAATAAAATATTATTTTTAGCTTTTGTAAGGAAGCCTGATTTCACACTTAAAGGAATACGGAGGACCGTTTCATGAAATATTTATTCTGAAGATTAAATTCTACGGAATTCTTAACAATTTTAAGAATTCAGCTAGAAATTGAATTATATTATTGCATCTGGTCACATAAAGAATCAATAATTTACCTTTTGTATTCACATTAATATACTAAAGTAGATAGTAAGGAAAACGGATACAAACAATCCAAAGTGAAATCTAATTTAAAAGTGTGTTTTGATGGGAGTTTAGAAATGACAAGTATTCTTTCAGAAGCCAATATCAAGGTTTTCACATCTCTATTGCATCTCTATGGCAGATGCATGAAGGCAGAAAATGCTTGGTGAAGGAAAATGAACAAAAACTGTAAAGTTTTCTATCCAATTGTTCCTTGTTTGGTGAACACAAGATCTTGTTTGGATCACCCAGCATTTATGGAAAGCCAATCATCCTACAGTTCAATAAATCCAGAAGTTTCGAAATTTTAGTTTGTACTTTGAGATAAATAAACCCTCTAATCAATTAATATCTCTATCTTAAATAAAAAAAAATGTATGTATAAAAACCCCCAAACCTCTCTCCCCCCAAAAAACCCTTTAGTCGTTTTTACTTTCTGGTCATGCACTGTAAAACAGACATTTATTTTATCTCTCAATGCTGTAGAGAAAATGACAGGTCAGCGTCTTAGCTACTGTGCAGGGTAACCCATCAGAGTACATTTTTTCTTTAGACATAGCAGCAGTTTAAATAATTTAATAATATACTTCCTAAAAAAAATGCGTGGAGATAATAACTTTAATTTTTATGCATTATTTTACTATATATTTGATTAAAAATTTAATTAAAATGACCAATTTAATAATTTTGGAATCAATATATATATTAAACAGCACTTTAATTTTCAGAACAAAAACTCAAAGAAAAAGTGTTGAACTTGTTGGAGATTGAAAAAAAGTTATTAAAGTTGACAGTCATGCCTGTATTGTGTCAAATATTCAAAACTTCTCTCCAAAATGTACTGCAGCTTCAGTGTCTAGTTGTAAAACTCAGTAATAAATTTTATACAAATGTCTAAGGCTGCAGTAGACGATATGAGTGGCGCTATAATCACGAAGTGACAGACATGCAGCGAGAGACAAACTGGCCGCGTCAGGCGACTCAGTAGAGATAATGTGAACATCTCCATAGAAATCCTTTTGTCAATGATCACTTATTAGGGCTTTTCCCCTGAGAAATTAACAAGAGTCATTACACAGTGCTCAGACACAGTGAGCGAGGGAAAAGAGGGAATCATATTGAATATCAGGAGCAAATCATCCATGCTCTATGACTCCATTATGCCTCTATCATGTGACCTCATGGGATATCAGCAGAGACACTGACACAGACAGAAATCTGCATTTCAGATTCCTTTTCCTTAGAAGGAATTGCTTTAAAAAGATTGTTTCATCCATAAAGAAAGTCATTATCCAGAAACAGTTTGTCATGAAAGCGTCCCAGTGAAGTTGGGCAGATTTTATTGCGATACCCAGCTTTACTCTTTTATGGTCAACAACCTCCAGTTGTCTTTACTAGTTGTGTTAATTTCCTCCTTGGGTGTATATAATGTGGCATACACATAGGAAAGGTCGACTGTTTTTTTTTTTTTTTCTCTCAAAGAATTTTAAATGAGAAGACCATTTTTAGTAAAAGCTAACTTTTCCATGGTTCTGTGTGATCTCTTGGTCACGACTGGATGCATTTATTGTGTCTCCACTGTGCTGCTTCACGTTTTGCCTCCAGCCTTTTCTTGGCCCTGCTCAGGAGCTCCTCCCACAAATTTTCTATGGTCGTTTTTTTCTTTCATACTCTTTGTGTCTTTTTATTTTTTCTTATTATTAGTTATCATCAGCATTAAGTGTTAATGTAATTACTATAATAACATTTCTCCTTGGTTTTATTGGTACCATTGTTTTAGCCTCTTTGGTTGCTCCCACCCCTTTTGTTCTGTCTGTTCATCTGTTTCTTCATTATTGTTGTGCCATGTCCCGTCTTTGTAAATCTTATATACAATCATTAGAGTAGTTCAGTCATTCATAGTTATTTTTAAGTTAGATTCTCTTTAATTACTTCTTGTACTGAGTTAATTTTTGTCTTTAGATTTAATTCCTGGTTCCTCGGTTTACTCTTCCCCGCCCCTTTCTGTCATTCTCTCCTTGTCTTCTCATCCTGCCTTCGGCTCTCTCCCTTCACACCTGCAAACCATTAACTAATCAGTCCCGGTCTGTTGTTTTGACATTCACTCTCCCAGTATTTATTTGCCTCACTCCTTGCTGAATTCTTCTGTTTACCCTGATAAACTCCATGTATCTGGTCCTTGTTTGCCCCTAGTCTCGCTCCCTGTGTACTCCATTGTTTATTGTAAGTTCTTGTTCATCATTTTTTCAGTAAATATTAAAATCTATTTGCTGCTCTTGCCACTTCTGTTTGTGGGTCGTTCTCCATTAACCGTCAACATGACACTTTCTTTCCAATTGAAGGCTTCCAAAGGGTTAACTATGCATTCGCTTATTTGGTAACTAATATCTGCATTTCATGCACACCATAACACTACTTGTTTGTCTTCTGAGGTACAGAGTGGTATTTTTTTGAATAAATAATTACTATGCATTGCATTTTTACAATGGATCAATTGTGGTAGATTATGGCAATTATTTAGAAAATCACGACAACAATATTATCACTTATTTGTGAGTATTTTGCAGTGTGTGTAAAACTGATCCAGGGAAACACAGCCACTCCAATTTGTGACCTGTGTTCCCGTTCTCATCCACCAAGCAGGACTTTACCAGCTCGACTTTCCTGTCACCACATATTGGCTCCAATTCTGTGGCCCTGGACAGCATCATTGGATGTGACTTGCTGTATTATCCAGTGTTGATGTAATATCTGGGATGCAGGGTTGGGAACATTTTCTGAGTTAAGGAGTTAACAGGCCTTGCTGCACAATAAGAAGTTGGAATGATTTCTTTTTATTCTCATTCTGATATCTTATATATAACATAATGAAAATGAAATGATAATGCCTGGTCAGACAGGAGTCCACATCCTACCAGCGATGGACTAGTCTATCTGGAGCCAGACTGATTTATTTATTTTCAGTTTTATCAAGGACCAATATATAAGCCTACAGCATCATCCTAACACTGCAAATCATTGTGCTCCCTCGCAGTAGGAAAAGAAACTTGCCACCAGAGGCTTTTTTTCCTTTCTGCTATTTCTTGGACCAAAGTTTTATTTGACAGTGGTTCCACTTGGGTAAAGACTTGCAAGAGAGGGTCGACTATGTGTGGACATGCTGCCTTGTTCAAACCCAGAAAACTACTGGGATTAAATTTCTGTCATCACAACCATGCAGTGCTCTGGGGGAGAAACGGATGCATAAAAACAACCCACAACCTTTACAAAAAGAGAGCGTTATTTTCTCTGAGGAGCTAGAACTCATGCATTGCTTCCATAATGCACTAGAGCAGATATAGCAGACCAGGTTATAAAAGTGTATGCATGTCAAAACTTTATTTTGGCTCACAAGTGGTACCCCTGCACCTGGGTAGCAGAGTGGAACTGAGAACAGGGCTCCACTGGTGAATCTCTGTCCATAGTTCTGATGCACTGAGAGCAGTGGGAGTAAGGTGCTCAACCTACACCGCTGGGTTCTGAAAAGTTTCTGTTGCTTTTTTCTATATTCTAGCATCTTCTTCCCCTTACTCTCAGGAATTGAGGAAAAAGGAGAGGTACAGCTGTGAGCTTGTGTTGAATGGAAAGACGAGCATCACTGTGCTGAACTACATAGGTGGATTTTAAAGACAAAATGTTGCTTTTGCAAGGAGTAGAAGACTGAAAAAAAAAATAACAAACTAAATTATTTTAAAAAAAAAAGCTCCACTTCATTTTTTAACCTTCATAGTAAGAACATCAAACAAAACAGTTAAATTTTTTTGTAGGGATTAAGACGTATCTAGCAATTATACAGTGTTTGATATACAATGTTTCACATGAGAAAAACATTTCACAACTCCTGTCATTTACCTTTGTAAACAGATAGCTGTATTGTTTTGTTTTCCACCTTTTTGGGGGGGATTTATTTTCCTTTTTTGACCTGAAGTGATTGGTCACATGAAGTTTGCTGATGGATTTTAGCAGAGGAGTGCAGGGTGTGGATCCTGTTTGACATGTTGCTGCACCAGCAGAGCATTCTGGGATTTGTATTTGCTATAACTGTGCTGCTATTGGGGCAGTCCTAATAGACACTTCCAATTGCCAAATGTGTTTACACTCTGGGCCAATTTGACCTGAGTTTTACACATATGATTTACTTGATTATTATTTATTTTCTATTTTATTTTTATCTTATATAGACCATTGTCATAAATGTTCCTTGAACCAACATACGTGCAGTATGACGTATAACAGATGTTTATGGATATTCTACACATACCAACAATTTACTAGTTGAAGTTATGTCCAACTTTGCTCATAAGCAAGCTAAAAACCTTAATTAATGTTCACATTCAGTCAAATTACGAACACGTAAATGGTAGTCAGCAAAAACAAATAACGGAGCAAACCATCAAATCAAACTCCTTTCCATGTGTGCTGCCCCTACCATTTTCCTACCACATACTTTAAATCTAAGCTAAAAACCTATTTGTTTTTTGAGACCTTTTTTGAGATACCTGTGATTCATTTTACATTATTATAGCCGATTTTAATGTTTTGTTTTACCTTTATTCTTTGTGTTATACATAAATACATTTCTTAGTTTTTTAATTTGTTACAGTGCTGTGGAACTAGAGTTGTTTTAGATGGTGCTATACAAATTTCTTGATTTATATAATTAAAGAATAGATTTGGTCATTTAAATATAATCATTTAGTGCATTTCTCCATGGTTGGCAATTACAGGGAGACAGTGGAGAGAAACAGCAGTTTTACAACAGGTAAAACACACAACAGAACTAAACTAAGGTTGAAAATCTTAATTTGGATATTCAGCTAAGGTTGATCTTCCTGTGATTCCTTCCCAATCCACAGGTTGCCAACATAAACTTAGATGAATATCTGTATCAGATATAAATGTGTGTTTCTCTAAGACAGCATAAGGTATCGACTAGTGATTTCACAAGTATGTACAAAACCTGTTGATGGACATCTGAAATTTATCTGAAATTTATATTTTAATCTTGCTAACTCAAAGTACTGTTCATCTTCTAAGATTGATAAAAAGTGTGTAGGCAGACATTGTAGAGTTCCTAGTACTAGTTTTTGACTGTCCTGCTGAATATTACTGCTTCCTCCTTCCAACCACTAAATACGAATACAACCCAAGTTACAGCAACTTTCTCACTCAGTCTCTGCAAATGCGGAAAGTCTCCTTGTTTTAATAGCTTCTTAAAAAAAAGCCTATTTAACATTCAGATTGTAGAATGAAAGTGGTACAAATTCCCATAACACTTACTTTATCTCTAATCCGCACCAAGATAAAAATTCAATATAGAAGCGAGGCAGAAAATACACAATAGAGCAATTTTCTTAGGACTTAGACTCAGAGTAACAATGTTAAAGCAAAGGTCTCAAAAGATTTACAAACAAATTGAGGTACTGTGGCATTCAGTAAACTTTAGTTTTAACAAATTATTGCATGCAGTTAGAGGAAAATGTTTAAATAGTCAGGAGTACAATCATTTAAAGTAAAGGCTTCTGCTGCTCTGACCAAGGTTTTGTAAGACTCATTCAGCTTTAACCACAAGACAAATAAAACATAACCCAGCACATTTATATTGTATATTGATAAATTCTAAAATCAGTTTTCGTTTCAATTGTAGGTAGTAACAGCAGATCTTCTCAGAAGAGCTGGAAGATCTGGAGGCCTTAAAAGGTAAAAACTAACTATTAATAGGTTGGACAAAAACCATGAATGATTTTATGTCAAGTTTTAAGTTTGTTTGTATGGCACACTTCAGCAACAAGGAAGTTAAAAGTGCTTTGCATGATAAAAAAAACACAATACAGGAACCAAACATAAAACAAGCAAAGAACTCTAAGCAAATGGGTTTTTATCCTCAATTTAAAGAAACTGTTTTTCAGCATTTTCACAGTTTGCTGCAAGTTTGTTTCAGATTAGTGGAGCATAAAATGCTGCTTCTCTGTTTGGTAGAGTTCTCTGTTTTAGTCAGAGCAGACTAAAACCAGAAGACCTGAGTGGTCCAGAAGGCTGATTAAAAAAAGAAGTCTGCTAACCCATTCAGGGATTTAAAAACAAAAGTATTTTAAGGTATATACTATGTGTTAGGTCCAAATATAATAACTTCAGTTTTGCTTCTGTTCAACAGAAACAAAACTGTGTGAACAACAGTTTTGTTTCTGTTCATACATTGATTTGTTTTACTCATTTGTTCAGTACTTGGGTGAGTTTGAGTCACATGGTGATATTGTAATGTAGAGCTGTGTATCATCTGCATAGTTATTCTTACTTGTTATAATCTGAGTTACTGAGAGGATGTAGATATCGAGTATGAGGGGACCCAGGATTGAGCCTTGGTGAACCCCGCACGTGACTTTTGTCTGCTTCAATGAGAAGTGACTTAATGACACAAAGAAGTCCCTGTTCTTTAGGCAAGATTCCAACCAGTGGAGCCCTGGATCAGAGAGTCTGACCCAGTTCTCCTGTCGCTTTAGTAATATGTAATGATGAACGGTGTCAAAGGCTGTGCTGAGGTCCAACAGAACCAGGACCTTGGTTCTTCCACAGCCTGTATTCATGTGGATGTCACTGAACACTTTGACGAGGGCAGACTAAGGACTGTGACGAGCATGGAAACCAGAGTCACTGTCAAAGCATTTGGTCATTGATAAGAAACTAACAGTTGAAACGGCGCTCTCAGTATTTTTGCTGATGAATGAAGGGTTGGAGATTGGCCTGTAATTCTGCAATAGTGACTTGTCCTGATTGTTTTTTATTAGTGGTTTGACAACTGGTGTTTTTAAAGCCTGAGGGAAAACACCCAATATATAAATATATCAAACCACAACAAAATCAATTTCAAAATGCACAGTAAGCCACGACAGTCTTTAAAATCAATATGACATGAATTCTCCTCCTGGTCCTCTTCAACATTGTTCTGGCTGGGTTTTTTGATATCTGCAGTGAAATTGTTTTTGCTTAGAGCGAGCAGAGAGCCGAGCATTACAGTGATCAATTTAGCATGTTAGAAAAAATAAATCCCACTGACGATTGGTTTTAAAATCATCAAGCAAAGACTTGGCAAGAAATGCATTGTTCAAGCGCACACGTTTAGAATTTAATATTAGGTAAAATTTACACACTCCCTCAGAATTCATTGAAAACATTTATGAATTGATGAGTACCTGTTTTTATCTGGCAGTATTTCAAATAATATCCATGGTTATGAAGAAATGTGAATGCGTCATAAGTCATTCTGCCTGTACGCAACACTTCCAAGTACAGGGCATGCAATATACAGATCTACCACCAACAGAGCTGATTATTTGCTCCTGGATCTGAAACACTCCTCAAGCACTTGAGTTCAGCTCTCATCTCCTCCAAGATTCAATCACTCAAAACACAAAGACTGAAGCTCTATTAAACACTTGTGTGTTTGAGTGATCATGTAACTTTGTGTGGATGGAGGAATTTCACAGCTGAACTCAATGAGATTTTGATGTTTGCATATGTATCATCATTTATAACTGGGTTGCAGAGATCTGAAATATTTTATGCCTGTGTTAGATATACTCCATATACTCTCTCTGAATATATATTTTATATTTTGTTATATAATTTAATATATATTTTTATAAAGTACATGCTGATAAAGAAACTTTTATAACCCAAAGTCCACCATCTTAAACCATTTCCTGCACATGACCTCAATCAATTTCTGCAAATTTTATGTAGAAAAGCATTTCAACGAATCTAAGACATTATGTGGAAAAATTAAAGTTTGTGTTTTACCTTCCTTATCAAAGATATATGTATTTTATGCATCACCTAAATGTTTTTTTTAACTGTAAAACTTTAATAAATAAACAAAGGGAAAGTAAACAGAAAATAATTTCATTTTCAATATACTAAAAAAATAATTTCAATTGTTTTTCCCACATTTTAAATAAACCTGCCTGCTGCTGCATGAAGTTGAGTTTCTCCTTCAGAATCTATTTAATAACACTAACATCAGTAGATGGCGCTAGAAGGCTATCATTTAGCGTTACTGTGCCACGAACACATGCACACATGCAAGGTCAGTTTCTGCACTCACTCAAATGTATACACACCGCTTTCTGCATTGTGCATACAATGTTCATTTGTGTGTCTACTGCAGTGTGTGTCTTTGACACAGAAATTTTGACTCGTCTTTTTATGATAAAGACTCTTAGCGTCTTTATCCATTTAATTTATAATATTCTGTAATAGACTCGCCACATGCTGCTTATAAACACCAATGTTAAAAATCAAGACAATCACTTCAGTACATGTAAATATGTGGTTGTATCGTTTGAGTATTTTGTAGTTTTTGGGTTTGGGTTTCACTCACTTTAATTGGGTTTAGTATGTTTTAATTCAGTTCTTTCCTTTAAAAAATGAATGGCCACCTCTGACTCTCCTCTCTCCTCTCTCACCTTTTCGGCAGCTTTTCCAACTTTCAGCGCAGAACTTCTGAAGGAGTGAAACGGTGGGGAACAGCACATGGTAAGTCTTTATTTGCTCATTTGGTTTCATCCTCTTTTTTCCATATTCATCCTCACTTCATCTTCACTTTCATTCATTTAGCATATCCGTTGCTCTATAGTCATCCATACTTCTGCGTTTTGTACCCAACCCCCCTCCTCCCTCTTCTCCTTCTTTGCTTCTCTGTTAACTATAAAGATTTTTCTTTAAATCACAGTCTCTTTCTTTGATGAATTTCATTCTTTTTTTGTCGCATCTGCCCTGCTCCCCCAATCTGCCTGTTCTTTTAATCTTTCGTTCCTCTCCGCTTTTCTTTCATTGTCTGCACCTTCTCTGCCTACCTCATGTTGCTATCCCATAATCCAAAGCTCCACTAAGGGACGTGGCACCCTGTCTGCAGAGCCCACCCTCCTACTGAGGGTATCAAGGACAGAGCGTGTGTTTGAGAGCCACACTGTGTGATTGTGTAGTGGAGGTGTGTTCATGTATGAGCTTTAAGTCGTGGATAACAATGTCTTTTTTTTTTGAGGGGAAACACAAGACACAAATACACGTGTGAATGAATGTGTACATTTAGTGACTCCATGTAACTTTGAATGGAACTGTGTTTTAAAATTTGAATTATTGCGTGTGTGTTGCGATCTGCCACACAATCCAAAACACAAAACGTTGATCAGGAGAAAATTTACCATCGTGAAAACAGATTTTCTTTTTTCTTGTCATTCTTGTGAGTCTGTGTTAGCTGTATTTAATTAGCCTGATCATGACATAGAAGAACTGCAAACTGGTGGCAGTCATATAACTAACAAGGTTAATCAATACATAATTAACAGTATTAACTAATAGTACTTTACTATAGTAATAAAATGTTAAGCATATGTAGATTTAAAATATGATTCTTGGACAATTTTAGGCTTTTTTCATATAAAATATGGGTGATTGAAACAGACTTATGATGTTTTTTTATTTTAACCAGGGTAAACAAATGTCTGAGCAAAGGATTAGATTTACCAGATAGATTGGAATATTTTCTTCATATTGCATTTATAAAATTAGGACAAATTATTTAGTTTTATTCAATTAATAAAACAGTTTTTATTGTTGCCATAACAAATGTGGCAACATTTTTCGTAAGATTGGCAAATTTGATATTTAGCTGAGGACTTGCTTAGGTTTAAGCAAAAAATAAAAAATGTAATTTAAGCTTGTGTGTGTTAGGATAGCTGGTCGGTCATAAATTACTGACCATGGTTCCCTTAAAACCAGCTAGTTCAGTCACTGCTGCTCATAGAACATGAGGCAAAAATAATTAACTAGAACTCAAAGAGCAAGGTGTTAAAATGACTGAACCAAACATTTATGTAATAGCAGTGGATCTGTATGCCTTTTATATTCTGTTTCAAAACTGAGGCAGAAAAAAAACAACTGCTAAATGAAAAGCTTTAATTGGGACAGACTGAAAATATATTTACACCATTTTAAGTTCTGAAGATGATCATTAACCTCCTTGCTTTATCTTTGATTTTCAGTCATATTGTGGTTAAAGCTTATTGCTGGAACTCTACTGCCTGGGTTATAAATCCTCAGAGGAAACATCAGTGGATGACGACGCCTTAGGATCCATGTTGGATTTTGTTAAAAGTTGTTCATTTACAGATCAATTTAAAACTATTACTTTTTGTCAGTACTTTTCATTTAAAGTTATTTCCACCGTTTACTGCCTTCAGCATTTTGTTTGGTAATCGTAACATCGCTAAAATGAAAATGCGCCTCTGGACCTTTTCTGTGGGGAAAGTTTAAGGCTCCCTAAAGGAAAACTATCCATATTTAGGAAAACAAAGCAAAACCTCAACTGGAGTTAATGAATAAATGACAGAAGAGAAAGACTGTTAATCCAGGAAACACTCAGCATCTAATGCTGATTAAATGAAGAGTTTAGATTTATGTTAAGCTTTTTCTTTCTGTGATGTCTTGATAAAGAAACTGAAACACAAACACATCAGTTTACAGCAGCCGATTATGAGAACAAATTCAACTTTGCCCAACTCTCTTTGTATAGACATGTATTTAGTGAGTCTAGAGTATTATACCTAACAGTTCATCAAATAAGGCAAGTAAAGAGTCAAAATACATTAAGTGTAAATCACTGCATTGGAGAAAATATCATTAATTTGTGATATACTTTATCTTAAAATAAGATCATGGAATTTAGATGACTCAACAATAAACGACCAGTGGGGAGGGCGTGGTACCACTGTACTGCTTTCTGCACTGTGTGTGTGTGTGTGTGTGTGTATGCCAGTCACCCCAGGGTGAGGGGATTAAGTGTGAGCCAATGCAGTAAAGGTTAGCGCTTGGTCTCTTACGGAGGCCTCTATCGCACACAAATCTCTGAAAAGGGGAGGAGAGTGAGATGACATTATCATGGGCCCAGAGCCACTCAAAGAGGAATGAGTTTTCTCAAAGCTCATAAAGTTGCCGAGGAAAACTGATCAAATCTCTGCACAAATCCTCAAGACAGAAAGCTGCAAAACTGAATTCCATATAAAATTACAAGAGGAAACATTGCTAAACTAAAACCATGCGGTGGAATTAAACACCTTCCCCCCACTCCTTTTCTCAGAAATGGAGTACGATTGAAGTTTTCTTTTACCGAGTTCATTTTGGATGGTGGACATTTTGGGATTTTTTTTTCTTCTCTGCTGAGAAGTCACAAAATGGCGGCCTGGAGGACTGAAAAAAGTGGAAACAGAGGGATGAGCGCATAAGTAAGACCAAAGGTGCGTGTGTGTGTGTGCGTGTGTGTGTGTACACGTCATGCATGCAGTCTGATTCTGCACAGCTTTTCCTCTGAAACTGATACGAAAGAGATTCCCTCTCTCTCTTTTTCTCTCCCTCTTTCTCTGAAATCTGCCTACGCGCACACTCAGAACGTGTTTTACATCGTGGCATTCTTGCTGTGCTGAAAATGTCTTAATATTTTGCAGTTAACTTTTTTTAAAATCACGTGCCTTGTACTTGATGCTGATTATGTCAGTTTGTTTCCTTTTTGAGCATTTTGCTTTGAGCTGAAGACATCCTACATGCTTTTCAACTCAAATAATTTCATTTGTTAAAATATTTTTTAAATTATCTAAATATGAAAATAATGTTGTGTGTCAATATGTTGGCTATAACAGTTAGCCAGTCTGTATCTTTTTAACTGAATAACCTTGAGTCCAGTATGAGTGTTAAGTGTAAACTTTATGCTGTCAGTGTTTCAGTGTACACTGTTTTAATGATACAATGCTTCCACATGACTGTGGCTTTGGATTTATTACATATTGTTTGTGGTACATTTTATGTAGCGCAAAGGGACTTTTTTTCATACCATAGTTCTGTAATTTAATGAGGTTTTTCATAAACTAGTTAAATTCTGGTTCTCCTGTATCACCTAAACATTTCTAAACTTTGTGTTATCTCCAGTGAGTGACAGGATGATCATCAAGTCTTCTGTATCTTTTGCCAGATTGCCTGACAAAAGCCAGGAATGGTTAATATAGAACTGAACCTTTGTGAATTTGTTTAGGCACCACTATATTACTATATACATGTGGGGTACTCATAACATGAGTATTTGTTGGGAAAAAGGTGAAATGAAAAGTATAGATGCAACTGATAAAAGATTTGTGAAAAACTATTCATAAATGATATTTTAAACCAAATTAATAATTTTGCTCCAAAAAACATCAACAACCTGAGATGTATTTGTGAAAAAGTTGCCCTGCAGGTGTGTGGACCAAAACAAGGAAATGGTGCAAATCTGTGAGGTCGACTTCTAACATTTGTATTGTCACGCGACATCTTTTGCAAGACTAGCGGGATCTAGTGCCAGGGTCTGCAGCTCCTTGAGTGCTGGTATCCTGCTACTTTTGGATGCATCCCTGCTCTGACCAGGGGGTGGACTGGCATACAGGACTACCGGAGATTTCCCTAGTGGGCCGATGGGTTAGTGGGCCGGTGGTTAAACCCGTGGAGAAGCTGCCCCACAGTCACACAGCACGTTCTTGTTTTGCAGGGCCACAAATGCACCAGACTGCGCCATATCAAATGCCTTCTCTGCCTCTCCTGATCTCCAGTCAGGCAGACCTCAGCATGCGCCTGCAGAGTGGACCTTTAAACACTTGAACGAGCGCTACAGGGCCAGCCAGCTGACAATGAAGAACGGAGATCAGAAATACTCGTTCAGTAAAGGCCGCCTTATAAAAACAAATAGCCTCTGTGGCCCGTTTTAAATTTTTTAAAAAGATTTTTAGCCTCTAGTGGCCATTATTGAACAGTAATTAGACAGGAAATAAGGAAGTGAGATAAAGGGCCGGGAATCAAACCCACGACATTTGAGTTGAGGACTATAGTCTCTGTTGACGGTGTGCACACTTTATCAATTGAACCACTCAGCCCCCCCTGTGATGCTTATTAAAAACTTACCAGTCACAAAACAGGATGAGCCTTCTCCTTTCTAGTGCAACATAATTAAATCTCCCCGTTTGTCTCACACATCAGCAGAGAGATGCGCAGTGCAGTGGCTGTAGCTCGTCATGCAGGGCCGGCCCAAGGTGAAATGAGGCCCCAATCATTTTCCCCTCTTCCTGTTTAGACCGTTACCGCCACTAAATGCATTTTAATACAGATTTGGCAGGTTGATTTGGCTGAGATTAAAAACAATCACTAATAATTGGTAAATTTTTGCTGAGGTGATTTGTAAACAAACCAAGCACAAGCGCAAAGATTAAACTCATAACACCAGATTCTGACTGTGGTAACACAACAATGAAACTGTGAACATTATCCTTTTTAAATATTGATTTTTACAGCTGAAAAGCTGAAGGTGTGCCAATCTGTTAGGAGCCACTTTATCTTCTCTTACTCCAACCCACCTGAATCAAATGAATGGTTAATTACTAGATCTTTTCAAAACTTGCTGACATGCCTGGGAGGAAAATCAGCCTTTCGATTCAAGTGTGTTTGAGCAGAAGTGCATCAAAAGTTTCAGGACAGCTGCTCTGAAGGACTTGAGTTGCAGACCGCTGATCTAGATGACCTAACAATAGAATAACATCTAATACATTTGTTGGCCTAGAAACATGAATGGGAACACATTCAGTGAAGCATGAACTGTTTCTGTTCTCGTTAGCACTAATGCACCTACATTTTGAAGTAAGTGTGTGTGAGATGGGCTCTACTTAGGAAGAGAGGAAAGCAGAGCATTTACAAGTCAGTTCTACAGTTTATAAAAGCATGCATTAAAGAATCTGTGTTGCACAGAGAGAGATGTGTTGAACTCTAACAATGATTTTTCAGGTGATTAAATGCATTTTCTTAAGTTAACAATGTAAGGCATAAAATTTAAATGAAGTTAAATACACACGTCAGATTTTTATTTAGATCCTAAGGGCTTATTGCCACTTTTATTGAGCAGTATTTCTTCTGAAATGGGAAAAGGTCTAAATTGCCTTATTTTAATGGGCATATTTATATGTAATATATATATAGAGGTTATTTATTATATGCACTCACTCGCTACAATTAATAAAAAGGAGAGTTTGAACAGCATGTCTGATCTGAGTCAGACAGCATGTCTGACTTTTAATAAAAACGTTGTCCAAACTCTCAGAATTTTCTCGATCAAAAAATTCAGATCGGATCAGACATTCAGATTCTTCAGGTTCCCGATGATGTGCAGTGCACATCGCCCAACATCTCTGACCATCTCTGACGTTTTGGTGTCAGATTCATCCATATTCAGTAACAACATGCTCACGCAGTTACCAGAACCTGCTACATATGTATGTATGCAGTTTTTGCACCAAGTACACTTGTACCCACCGTCACCATTTGAGAAATCATCATTGGGTAAATAAAATCTGAATGTTTCAGCTTTAGTCTGCAATTGACTTTCAGGAAAACTCGTAATTGTAGGATTTGTTTGTTGCCTTATTTAGTCTGGTTCACTGTGGTAATGCTCCGTTTCTGGTGATTTATAATTTAAAGTTGGTGTTAACTGTAAGCAACTTAAAAAGTTTAAACTGTGTTCTGTCCATTGGAGCTTTGAACCTTAATATAGACATTTTATTTTGTTCCTTTTCAAAGCATTTTCACATATTTTACAGATTGTTAGTCATAAAAAGAGCAGCTTAGTATGTGAAGACACGAAAGTGAGTCAACCACTCTATAAGGCAGCTAAAATCAGAAATCTCTTCAACTCCAACCAGCTTTTGATTAAAAATACCCCTTCAAAGCTCGAACTGAACTAAATATCATGATGTGAACTGCCACTATAAACTACTTCAGTATCAGTTCAAAGACATTCTGCAGGCTGAGAAGGACCCACATTTCAATGTTTTCAGTCAATTTTTTATTTTAGAAATTGTCAGAAATGAAGCTTTGCATGATTTTTGTCTGTTTTTGTCCTCACCATTTTAGTCGAGGTTGTTTTTGTCAAGTTTAAATGTAAATCAGTCCCTTAGAGATTAGTAAAATCAGACAATGCGGACATACTTTTTTCATGTTAACAGATAAATGCATGCCTTTTGAAGGAAATGAGTTTCAGCTGACTTTAGCCAAACTTTGCGGTGTGAGATTTTACCCGGCTATGTTAATTAACACCCAGCCACTGTCTGGTTGTGTGACTGAAGACAGTTCACATTTATTTTCCACCTTTCTTCCTTCTGGTGTTGCTGCTACTTACCAAATATAGCTCGTGTGTGTGTGCATGTGCCCAGCTGTATCCTTGACCATTTTGTAAGTAAGCCAGCATGGGAGCAACTCAAAACCAAAAGGCCATTTTACTCCAAACATTCAATTCTCTCTTCATTAGCAGTCACATTACTTTAGATTAGCAGAAAGTGGACATTTACAGGCGACACTGACGCCATAATTAAAATTAATTTAAAAATAAGACACAAAGAGAAGTAATTACTCCAAGTGTTAAAGGTTTTCTCCCTGGTAACTTCTCTTATCGTTTTATTGCTCCATTTTTTCAGAGCAAAATAAAAATGCAAAAGAGAGAGTGGACTTAGCAGCAAGAGGAATTAAGAGCTAGCAGTGACTCATTAATGACTTCACCTGATTATTAGGAATGGGAAGTTGCCCCGTAAAGGTTGAGTAGTTTACAATGAAATCTTTTAATTAGACTGGATTTGGTCTGATTGAAATGAAATATAAATAGCTTCTTAAACAGCTTATCACAACCTCTGTAATTTTCTAAGCTCTGTTCTTGAAAGTTTTTTTTTGTGCCCAAACAAGGAGGCAAACATTTCTTTAAAAAACAAATTCTAAAAAAAGGAAAAATGATCAGATTATGTGCTCTTGTTAGGCCATAATTCAAATATTCACACATTTCAGGGGGCTGCATGCTGATAACTGCCTTAGTGCCGTATGGAAAAACACAACAGAAAAAAATGAAGCACCGAATAGACACTGAAACGAAAGTCAACTTTTTTTAGGTACTGAATGGCAAGACGGTTAATAATACATTACTTACCAGAGAGAAAAACACAGTGAGGTCAGAGGTTATGGCTTATTTCAAGACAGTTGCTTTGGTGTGTCTTTTATAACCTGAGGCCATTTGGCAGCATTCAGAGTCCAGGACAAAGCCTGGACCAAAAAAAAGTATTGGGTCAAAATTTCCACAGGAAATGATGGTGCTGAATTTTTGAGTCCATGCTATATGAAAACAACATTTATGATACCTCTGCTCAAAAAGAACAATTGGTACAACACTAATGGGTCCCGATCAGAAGTTTCTAGCTATACTAACCAAAGCTGTGTGCTGACTTAATCACTCATCCTTTGGTTTTAAAAATTACGTAAATATTGTTTTTATTTAACTGAAGACAGTTATGGCATAACTACATATTGATTTGTTCTATCTACCTACTCAACTCTTGAACTGGTTTATAGTCATCTAGTGACATTGCATTGCAGAGTTGTTCTTATCTTATTTGATATAATTTGAACTAACGGGAGCAGGTAGGCATTAAATAACAGGGGCCTCAAGATGGAACCATGGGGTACCCCAAATGGGATTTCTGTCAATTTGGACGAAAGGTTATCTATTGACACAAAGAACTCGCTGTCATTTTAGTAAGACTCAAATCAGTCAAGTCCTGTTCCAAAAAGTCTGACCCAGTTCTTCAGTTGATTCAACCATCCAACTTTGTTGACCTTTTGTACCCTGATCTACATTGTCAAATGCTAGACTGAAGTCTAATAATACTAGCACTGTGGTTCTTCTGTAGTCTCTATTTATGTGGATGTTATTAACCATTTCGACAGTCTCAGTTCTGTGGTGTGCACAAAAACTGGACTGAAAGACATCAAAGTAGTTGGCCATTTTTAAGAAGATATTTAACTTTTTAAACAACATTTTCAACAAACTTACTGATGAATGGAAGATTGGAGACTGGTCTGCAATTTTCAGTAGAAGCTTGTCCTACTTGTTCTTTTTCAGCTGTTTGATAACTGTTGTTTTCAACAGCAGTTTTATAAACAGCAGTGCTATAAGCATTTTCTGCAAGACTGCCACACTAATTTTGGGCCTGAACATAACTCAGTGGACAGAGGTCGTGGCTCCAATTAACATTATGTATAGGGAAAGATTCACGCTGGACCTCAAGTTGCTTGGGTTTTGTTCATCTTCACTCATCCTCCAGAAATTGGGACCTTGATTCCCTAATGAAATGTAAAAAAAATACTTCAATCTGAAAAGAGGATTTTAGACCACTGAGCATCAGTTCAATACTTTTTCCTCCTCAGCCAGGTAAGAGGATTTTGACCATGCCTGTGGCTCAGGATTGGTTTGACGCAACTTGACAACTGCAGCCTGTGTCCTGGGTATGTCTGTGTGTGTTGGCTCTTAAAACTCTGACTCCAGCTGTAGTCCACACCTTGTGAATCTTGTGGAAACAAAAAAAACCTCCTAATCTTCTGAAGGATGCTGTTATCCCTGTTGCTTTCTGCACCTTTTTGTGTCACATGTCTGCTCAACTTTCATGGATCAGCTTGGATACAGCACTCTGAACAGCCAGCTCCGTTAGGAACAATCTGTTTTGGTTCAGCCTCCTTGTGCAACATGTCAATATTCAGTCAGCTTCCCATGGTTTTGTTGGACATAACATAACATTTCAGTATTATTACCAGTTTATAAGTTTCACATTTTCAAATAAATGAGTAAATTTATTTGACTTGTTGAGAGTGTAGGTATTTAAATACTAATACCAGTGGTGTGTGTTCATAACCGTTTTGGGGCAACGCTGACTTCAGTGTAATATTGCACCATTCTTTTTAACACTCAGTAATCTATGAATTTGCTTTGCACACACTGCAGGTTTCAGCATTTTGGCAAAATATTCTGATAAAAATCTGTTTAGTGCCGAAGCTTTTTAAGACAAGCCACTTAACTCTGACTTTGTGCTACATTTCATCGCTCTCCCTCTTCTCCTTCAAACTGCTCCCCTCTGTGAGGTGTTACAAGCTGGAGCAGTGCTACTATATCACTATCTGTAGTGTTTAAAGTGTGTGTGCGCATAGACAAGACTCAGGCAAGCCCTCTTATCCAAATCCATTCCTCACTCCACAATATCTACAAAAACACTCACATGCACGCACAAAAAAACACCTCTACAGACTGCATAGCCTGTTTGGTATAGATAAGCAGGTGAGTTTTGTACTGAGTCAAGTAAACCTACAACCATGAAGAGGGTAAAAGAGAGAGATTGATATTTACATTTATATTTACCCAGTGAGAAGAAAGAAAGGGATGAGTGAGGAAGAAAGGGGCATAGAAAATAGAAAAAGATGTTTATGATATTATCTCTAAGAGAATATTTACTTCTCAGTGGGAAATAGTTGCCTGCTGCCTCTCCTAAGTGGGGCAGGACATACACAAAAACCACAAGCTTTCTGCCAGAAGCCTTTTATGTTTGCATAGAGTTAACTTTAAGAAGGCCTGGCACCTTTTTTAAATATTCAGACTAATTTGACCATGGTGGAAATTAAATCTGTGTTAGTGACACATTATTTGTTCATCAGTAAGTCATTATCAAAGACAAACATGATGGCTGTGCTAATGGAAAAAAAAACAGTGATTGTTGGCAGGGTGATCTTAAGTTGGGATGTTTCACAGTGAAAGAGAGAACTACCAGGACCATGACAGAGTCAAAGAAGTTAACCCTGATAAGTATGAGTAAAGTGTACCTAATCACAACCAGCAGCACAAACCACCAAAGGATCTAATTTCTCTGCAGACAAACTCAAACCAAATCAAATGCATCTTAAAGTGATGCTTGTTGATGGTGTTGTGCGCCATTGTGGAAATGTCTGTTCATTGCAGCAGGAATGTATTTTAATTTGAGGGTTCTGTGAGCATGTAACACTTTAAGGCTTTTCCTGAAACTGTAAGTTTCCATAAAACAGAATTCATATTCTATAAGGGCAAATGAAGTTTGATCATTTCTGTTATAGTTTGGTCACAGTTATGGCAGCTGCACCTCTATTAGACTGTCCCAGGGCAGCTGTGGCTACTATCCAGTAGCTTTCCACCATCAGCGTGTTAATGTGTGGGTGAATGGGTGAGTGCTGAAAGTAGTGTGAAGCACTTTGGGGTCCTTTGCACTTGATGAAATGCTGTATGAGTAGAAATACATAAAAGATATTTGACCAAACCTCAACCTGCCCACCATAGTTGGAAAACAGCCAAACTGTAGCAATTATTTTGTAATTTGCGAAGAAAAGCATAGCACTGAGCAACAAACCACTCAGCCAAGTAAAAAAAGGAGTTCTTTGTTCAAAACAGAACCAGATGTTCATCATAGTTTTAACAGTCCAAGTGAAGCACATCCATGGGTCGTTTATTTCATTATCCCTCTAACCTTCTCCATAGTCTTTCTTTAACTTCATCTATTAGTCATCAACGCTTTATTCTGCTGCTACCATATATCAGTTCTTTTTTTTTTCTCAGTTTCAGCACTTGCCTGTCTCTAAATTCTTTTAATTTGTGTCCTTCCAACCCTCTCATCCGTCTCTGTCCACCACTCTCTACTCCCCGTCTTGCAGTAAAAATTGGCTACTGGTCTGTCATGGCTGAATGACGGATTAGAGGACTAAGGTGGCTGTTCGTCATTTCAGCATTCCATATATTTAGTCAATTCAGCAGCACCCTATTATGCTTAGTATCCCTTTTTACAGCATCATCTTTATTTTTCTGATCTATGATTGTATGTTGCTCTTGCTTTTTGCATTATCTGTTGCATCCTATATTGGGTTTGCTCTCATTCCCATAATCTTCTAATGAAACTCATTAAATGCAGACAATTAAACCTTAAACCATACAAACTAATGTAAAACCCAGCATTTTTCTGAACACCTTAAATAGCAATGAATGAGGTGTGCATCCACCAAACAACATAAAGCACAACTTTATGGCAGCAATGTTTGAACAAATTTGAACCCAAAACACACAGGAATGTCTGTGTCAAACTAAACTTCACAATACATAAATAATGGAAGAATGGAAATATTTTGTAATATTTTGTATATTTTGTATTTTGTATAAAACGTAAAATAAAGATTAGATTTATTTATTTTTTTAATCCTGTGGAACTGGTGTGTTTTCCGATGCCGGTCTGCACTTCTTAAAACCTTGAGCATGACAAGAAAAGATGATGAACAAGATGAAATAAAACATACTTTGGCTAAATTCTTTTATTTTACCCCTCTTTTCTTTTTAAAAACAAAACAGGCTTTTATTCCATTACCTCAAACAAGTGTTTTTTGAAAAGCACGCACATAAGTATATATTTAAAATTTGTATTTTAACAACCAAAGCTGGAGTTCAAGTATTTGTTCTGGTTTACATACCAGCAGGTTTTTCTCTGATTCTTTGTAAAACATTGATGGTTAATGTGAGAAGCCTAAAGCCATTGGCAGATATGCGGATGTAATGATGAAAATCATTGCTACATTGATTCATTATTTCTGCTTTTCATTTAAAAGTAGTAGCAACTAGGATAAAGTACCGTATTTTCCGCACTATAAGGCGCACCGCATTATAAGGCGCATCTCATTATAAGGCGCATAGAATAGACGCTACAGTTAGGGTTGCCACCCGTCCCATATTGAACCTTTACGGGACGCGATTTGTTCTGTAATCTACAAAAGTGGTCCCTGAGTAACTTATATAGTAGGCTGCCCCAGTCATTGTTTCACTCACGGTGTTACGATATTGTGCCCAACTACTTTCTGGGTAACACAGACGAACCGACACGCTGTCGCCGCAGTCTCTGTCTCTCTTCCCCCCAGCTTTAAATGTAGGGGCTGGTCCCTTGGTAACCCTAGTCGAAGCACCCCGGATGAATGTCTAAAGCCACTTTGTTGACATAAAGAATGTCAACAAAACAGTCCGACTGCGGTCGCGAGGAGAGCCTTCCGCAACTGGGGCGTGGTGGGATGATGGTCACCCTTCTCCGTTCGCGCACAGCATGTTCGTGGAGAACGTGGTGCTAAATGACCTGCAGACGACCTGATTCTAGACGTTCGGTAGGTAGATAAGTCAGTCAAACTTTATTAACAAACCAGCGTTCTGACAACTATCCCAGCATGCACCTCGCGCTTCTTCTTCTACGGGCGAAAATGAAGTCGGTGGCTGCTTACCGTAGTTGCGAGACCTGTTGTGGCTCAATATTGGTCCATATATAAGGCGCACCAGATTACAAGGCGCACTGTTGGCTTTTGAGGAAATTGAAGGTGTTTAGGTGCGCCTTATAATGCGGAAAATATGGTATTCAGATGTCAGTTTGTAAACGTGGAGCTTGCTGTTGTTGAAGTAAGGTGAACAGCGTACATACAGATGTGCTCACCGGCCTACTTCTGTGATTAAAACTGTTCATCTCCTGATGAGCACAGATTGACATCAGATGTGTCTGATGATCAAGTGTATAGTGAATGTTGCCTGGTACCCCAGAGCCTCAATGACCTGACGATGACCCTTTCAGAAAAATGGAACGTCTCATTACACATAAATCACCAAATGTGATGGAAGCTCAAAAACAAATGAAACGTTATCGATATATTTAGATTTATTGGTGTGATTCACCTACCACTACTGTTAATCTTTGTTTCAACAGCTTGTTTGTGACTAAAACAATAACGGTTGTATGAATTGATTTAAATGCCCCTCTTGTCCAAACAAGCTTCATTCTTTTTTAGAATCTTAACTTTGTACTCTGGTCACCAAAATTTACTTTATGCATTTCTATAGACAGAAGCAGTTTCAACTCTACAAAACTTGAGTTTGCATGAACAGTTTAGTCTATCTCTGTCTGTGCTTTATTGTGAAGCCAGAACATATTCAGAGTAAGCACTATTGGGATAGCCTTTCAGCTTTTCTTCTGAATCTGTACTGTGACTAAATGATTGGGGGCCTCATTGTGTTCAATGTATTGGAGGCAGTTTTCCAACCCTAATCTAGTGCAAATGTAATGCTAATTTTGCAAAACGGAGCCTGAAATTGCATGTTCTCCACATACATACATGGGTATTCCAGATACTTCAGCTTCCTCTCACAATTCAAACACGTTTGCTTACTTAAGTTGTGGTGTGAATTTGAGATTAGCAATAAGTGTAGACATTGATGGTTATCTGTTTTGTTTGTTCCTTTTGTTCTATGGTGGATTGGAGACCTGTCGGTCCAAGCCTGACTGCTTTGAGTGGCTGCATCCCCTCTGTTACCCCAGACGGGATTAGCAAAGAAGAAAATTATTGAGTGAATCAGAAAACAGCCAACACAGACTACTGTGCACATCTGTTGTTGAGGTGGAAGGCATTTATTTTGAATCAGCCTCCTAAACAATTTTACAACTTCAAGGAAGATATCTGCAGAGTATGTCATTCCAAAAAGCTACTGCTGTTGACTTTTATGTCATGAAATACATACCAAAGTCCCCAGTTGTTTAGTGTTAAAAGCCTTTGTTACAGCCCCTGAAAATGAGGTAGTTCATTTTCAAAACAGTTGGTTTAAAGAAAATCAAATAAATCTGGCTTTTGACATTCAAGTGAAATGCTACTGTACCTTACACATGAATGTATTTTCTAAATAGCAGAGGGAACCTTGGCACAAGGACTGGCTAATTATTCACAGATTGAAATTTGGCAGACACATGTGCTAATTATTAGTGCTTTTAGCAATTGTACTATCAGGGAATTAGCATAATGTCTCCCTAGTGGCCATTTTTAAAATGGCTGCCAAAACTACTGCAGGCTTAAACTAGTTTAAAATGACCGTAATTAAAGTTTACATGAAGTAATCAACATGATGGATTTTTAATATTTAAATTGTTTAGCAGAAGCAAGTATTCTTAGATTTTCAAGCTCTGTAATCATGTAACCAGTGTTATTTTGGAAATCGCTTAGGTTTTGGAGTGCAAGTCTTTCAGGAAAGTAACTTTAGAGATAAATTATTCAGATTTTATTTATTTGAGATTATACTTTTAGCCAATTACTAGAGATTTCACATATATATATATATGTCCATTTTTTCTCCTGAAAGAAAAAAGATAATCAAAGTTAGACTTTGTATTTTTTGCCTCAAAAAGATTTCACCTCATTAGTCATTGAAATCCAGTGCATTGCTGTTTTAGGGATTCTCTTAGTATTCGAAAGTTGAACTGTTTTGAAATGTAAAGTCACCGTTTAGATCAGTCGTTCTCAACTGGTCAGGCTTCTTGACCCACCTTCGTCTATTATTAATTAAAATTGTTCTCAAAATCCAGGAAATTCATCATCCGATTTATTAAATGAATTAATTCATTGACTCAAGCATTAATCATGAGGCTGAGTCGGCCTGTTGTTGCTGGTTGTACTGATGGTTACGTCGGCCTGGCTTGAATCCCACACCACATATGGTTGACATAAAAGCCAAGCAATTACGACGGTTTTCTCAGTGGCTGTAAAATACACAAAATAAATAAGTACAACTACTAATTTATAAACTCAAATTATGTATCTTGAACTCGGAATCATCACACTGACACCGTAACCAGCCCTGCAAAATGTGCTCTATTATCAGCAGATTTATCTTAAAATGAAAGCAAATTGATAAAATATGCAAATTAAAAGCGCTAAAACGTAGCAAATTAAGTTTTTTTTTTTAAAGGAGGGTGTTATGTAAAATCAGCTGTATAACATGTTACAATGTTATACCCTCATCAAAAACACATTGTGGATTATTGCTTTGATTCTTTTAATCATGTTTGAGAAGTTATTTAATCTCCCATGGCAACCATTCTGTTACCTAAAGGATTCGTGCCCCAATAAAGGTGGAAAAAGTTATGATCATTCTCTTGATTCTGTTAATAACTAAATATTGACATTTTAACACAGTTTCATATTCTTTTTAGAGGAACTGTGAATTGTTGTCGAGACTGTAGAAGCTGGGAGTAATGCAGTATACCGTCAACTGATGACCACAAATATGGATTGAATTGGATGAAGCATAACGGTTCCTGATAAACAAACATGTCTCCTCAGGTATGAGTCCAGTTTGGGAACTTCCAAATGAAGCCAACTCTGCAGTTAATTTTCCTGTTTATGAACAAATTATAAAATGCTAATTCAATCATTATCTTTGATGACATCATAATTGCTGGGAATTTAGCTTGGAAAATGTGCAATTTTTTATTATACAGGATTACCCTTCAGCTTACAGAGATAATCAGTATGATCTGAGAACTTTAATTAACAATATCAAGCCAAAAATACATCTCAGCTGTCTGTCCATCTGCACACTCAACACCGGCCAGAAAAAATAAACAAATATAAGCAATGTCTGTTGAAGGTTTGGGTTACATTAAGAGATCAACGCTGGAAAAAGGGGGGAGCTGCAGTTGCTAAATAATTTTTTATCCTGGGAGATTGCAGGCTGATTTGATTTTGTACTTCACTGACAGTGTTGATCAGTTTGCATCATACATAAAGTCCAAATACAGCATTTTTCAAAATGTAGGAGACTTTATTAGTTAGTTGTTCAATGTAAAGACAAAAGACGACTCACAAGGGATTTAGGCACTTAAATGTGATGAAGACAACTATCTGAAGTTCAAAACAACCATGACAATGGGGAAAGAAAAGGATTTAATTGAACTTGAACACTGCATGGTTGTAGGAGCCAGGCTGGCTCTCATTTTACAGAGAATTATCCCTAAAAGAGATGATTTGTTTTCATCCGGTTATGTGGATGAAAATGCCTTATGATTATCATAGAATAGGCAAACTGGTCTGACATGCAACAAGGCCAACAACAAACCAATTACCCACTCATCCCAGCCAAAGTATGCAAAATACCACTGATGAACAAATAACATGTATAAATCAGAAGAGCCATAGCAGCAAAAAGTACTCCAACGAGGAGCAGGAGAGTAAGGCTGAAGTTCACAAAAGCTGGTATTCAAGGTCAAGGTACTAAAATGACCTCTATGGTCTCCTGACCTCAAGTCACTAAAACACCTTTGGGTTGCAGTAGAACAGGACATTCTCTGGATTGTCAGTCGACAAAGTATGGTTTAAAATGTCTAACGTTTCTAACACCTTGTCAAATCTATGCCACAAATATTCTGGATGGTCAAAAGAGGTTCAACCCTGGTACCAACAGATCTGTGAGAGTTTTTATAGTTAAAACCTAGCTTACATGCTGTAAAAAACATTTTAAGCACAGCAGATGCATTATCGTACATTGTTTTAACACACATCTACACCCTGAATGAATATCTCTTAAGTTATTAACTCGATCATTAATAACCACAGGTATTTTATTTTTACTAGAGCCAAAAACTGATCGTTCCTAGAAAGGAACTACAAAGTTCCCCAAAGCCAGCTGTTGTAAAAATGCTTCACGTCGTCAGTTTTGAAGAAGATTTATGTAATTGCTCTCTCAAAACAATATGAATAACCTGATAGTTACAAATAATTTCATCAAATTTATCTGAGTGCAATTTACTTTTAGGGATGGAAGTTGTATGATTAGGATTCTCTCTGCTCTTACGGCTAATCATGTCTAACAGACGTCAGCTCACGGAGAAGAATCCATGTTGATGGGGAAAATCTGGCATCAAAATGTAATTTTAAGTAATAGCTGTTTTTATTCTCTGTGTATGACTACAGCATCAACTCTGTCCTCAAACTGTCAGTGAAGGCTCAATAAAAGCTGTGAACTTGCTAGATTAAATTGTTGACAGTTAAAGTAATGTTTTAACAGCTAATAACAGCTTCCAGAATTAACAGTAGGTCAAAAACTGCAGACAACAGCGTTGTTTTTAAACCATTTCTGAAAGACAGTAGAAAAACAAAGTCATTTCTCTCTTTTTGCAAATGACAAGAAAATGCTAAAAGATTATTTGCTCAACATTACGAGCAGATAATAATAGTACAAAATCAAAGCGCTAGTTAATAGAATGAAGGTGCAGGAGATGTGTATCATTACACCTAAGAAATCATCTCTACTCAGCCAACTATTCAGGGCCAAAATAATTACCCTTAAACACTAAAGCAGAAAGTTTAACTTCCTCCCTTCAGGAGCTGCTATAATGACTACATGATATGGCAATTAAAAGATGATTAAAGATTAGGAGTTTTGGTAATTACACCTTTTACAGAGCTAATGGAGCAATCAGACCAAATTTGAGATTGTGACTTGTTTTATCCTCTTCTGCAATATTTCAGTTTCCAAGGAGCATATTTCATATTATTATGAAGAAAGATGTAGAGAGATGGAATATGTTTAATTAGAGGAAAACTTTTCTCAGAGCTTTATTACAGCATTTATGCTCACATTATTTTCTTCTTGGCTCTGTTTAATCTTTAAGCATAACTCTTTACACCCCCTCCAACCCACACACACACACACAAATATTCTAAGAAAGCTCTTTAAGGCAAGCAAAGCAAGGTGAACAAAGACGTCAGCCTCAGTCAGGTTCAGGCTTCAGTAGGATGGGAGGTTTTCACACTCGCAGATCAGCAGCACCTACTTGCACTCTTACCTCATGTTCCACGGTTGTGGATTAGGCCTTGTTCGGTTTAACCTTTTAAAGCTCCATGACATGGCTGCTAAAGGTTTTATGTCAGAGTCTGGCCTGTAAAACTCGTCTTGACAACGCACACAAATACACAAAGACCAGTGCAAGGACACGCACTTACAAAAACCTCTAATTACCGTAGAAGAGACACAGATTCTTATGCGCATAGCATCAGGTATAGTGACTAATTGGCATTACAGAGAACTTTGTAGAGTGCCAAATATTCAGATGTAGATGGGTGTTTTTTTTTTTTTTTACTGAAACCTGATAAACCAAACCTAAATGTACTGACATGTACCTTGCTCTGGTTTTTCACCTCATTGCTGTAATGTGAGCAAGGTCAACAGGCTAATTTACCAGAAGGTGCAAAGGGCAGATTTTTTTCTGGTCTGCTTGTGTCAGATTTTCTTCTGTTATAAGGTCCTTTTTTTCAATCTTATGATTTATCCAAATAATCATGCTTTCTTTTGTACACGTAGAGCATATTTTACTTATTTCCTGAATTAGGTCTACATTTAAAATATAGATAAATAAATCAATGCAAGGTGAACAATGGACTGCACTTGTATAGCGGTTTTCTAGTCCTACTTACCTATAAAGTACATTATGTTCTAACATGAATTGAGCTGTGAAGCTGCATTTGTAATTACCTTGCTACCTGCTTATGTTTTTGTTAAAACTTTGATAGGTTTCACAGAAAATTCAGTATGTGAACCACAGTTGGAGGGTAAATCTTAAGCCCACAATCTATCAACCTCATAGCAAATGTTTGTCTTGGTCGGGCTGTCACTCTTTACTAAAGAGGATTAGTTCTGTAAGAAAAAAGCAGAAGTGACGACAAATAATCACTTTGAGATGTTGAAGACACAATTTTTCCCTTTTTCTATTTTACAGAAAACCAAAATTATTATTTTAAAAATCGGCATGAACATTTATCTACAAGACTTTAATATTAATATTGATTAGAAATTTTGATTTTTTTTTTAATTATTATTTTATTATTTTTAAAGGCACTATGTAGAAAACAAAACAAACAAGTCAAACCATAAAAAGACATTTAGACTTTAAATATGTTTTATTCATAATAGATTCCTAAATATTAAAGCTGTAATGATGATGAAAAATTATTTTCTGGTTTACAGCTCAGTTTCAGGGTCGTGAAATAACATGGGCCAGCTGTAATAATGACACAAATACCAAATTATAAGAATCTTTTCAATTATCTTAAACACAAAAATCCCTAAAGCCATACAGTTGAAAACATCTGCTAACAATTGTACCTATTCAAAAATAAATGCTTCCTCTAAAAATTGAACTTATTTCTTCAACAGCTGACAGGCTTTTCTATTCAAAAAGGTTACAAAAGTAAACAAAATGTTGGTTTTATTGTCTTGTTTATTGTCTTTATGCAAATTAAAATGCTAATTAAACCTAAATGACTTCTTCCACAGAGAGATTAAAACCTACCAAACAAATACTGCAATACTGAAAACACAGCACTGTAAAACTGCAGTTCCAGACATTTTACTTTTAAGGTTGTGACATAGTTATACAAATACAATATCAAATATATTCCTATGGCATTAAAATCCCAGAGAACTGCTTTGTAATTATGATAACGTCATGTATGCTAGGAATGTTTTTTTTTGTTTGAGATTATTAAGTTGTGGTTAGGTCCAAGAAAGTGTAGTTTTTAATGTTTTTAATCAAGTTAATCAAAAATATATTCATACTTGTTTTCTTTAAACATTTAGTTAAATACTTGTAAATTTTTCCATGTCTGTAAGTGACAATACTAACCAATATTACATAATTACGTATTACATGTTTCTCTCATAATGTGCAGAGCTAGTTATTACTGCCTTCACTGCTGACATACTCATAGCCAGAATTAGGAGCTAATCTTTGGGATGAGGTGAAAGGTTTTCCTGTCAGCTTTTTTATTTCCCTCACCATTTTCGTTCTACACACCAACATAGCATACTTTGCTTACTTATAGAAAACAACAACAACCTTAAAGAGGCACAAAACAGAATGCCAGACTGTGGACGTTTGTACTGGAGACGCTAAATATTGTATTATTCTTATTGTGTCAAGAAGCCGAAAAGAGGCACAAATGGTGGAAAGTTTCTTTAAATTGTTCCCTCTTCAGTCTCTGTTCAGGCTAAAACAAAAATATCATCACCAATGACTTTGGTGCAAAAGGGGTATCTAACTATAATTTTGCAGTATTTCTTTAAATAAAAAAAATAATAAAAAAAGACAAAAACAAGAGTTATTCAGGGTTTTATTCTATCAAACTGGCACCATGCAGCCCATGAGCCATTTATCTGTGGATTTTAAACAGCCTCTTCCTGCAGTTTGTAGTATTTAACTTGACATTTTGCTCAAAGGAGCCCACAGAGAAGTGCTGGCTATTTTATCAACTAAAAACATGGGGTTAAGCCTGTTGGCCCTTTTTCTAGGATTTTCTTGTCATTTGAATATATTTGGATATTTCTTTCCTTGTCTAACAGAGTTGGATCATTGTTTCTGTCAGGCTTCTCGTTGCTCGATGTGTTGAAAATTAATCTAACACAGACTAGGAACCACCTATGACTACTAAGTAGCAATGCGTTTCCTATCTGGGTTTAAGGCCGTATTTTTCAGGCTGTTATTAACTGAGGGCCACTTTAATATTCAAAACGTTTCTGGCACGACTTCACTGACTCACAAGGTGCATAGAGAGGGTAAAAATCTGCTAAGGCGAAGACTTCAACAACACTTGAAGCAAAGTCATTTAATGACCCGGTCAAGGCCAGAAGCCGAAACGCGTTGGTCTACTAATGGAGTTGTTTCTTAGCAACTCCAAGTGTTGCTGGGGTCTTCGCCCAGGCCACTTTAATACGCCATGCAAAACAACAACTGCTTAGATATCAAATGGCTTTCTGCACTTCTGCAATGATTTTCCATGTTTATCGTTTACATTGAACTTCAAATAGTCATGTTTAATAAATTATGATGAGACTCATTTGTCAGATTAAAAGTACCAACCAATAAGCAGAGATCGAGCATACTCTTCCTCAAGCCCAGATTTCTGCATTACTTTTTATTTTTCTGATGAAATTATTCTAAAAATGAAAACATCCGTCTGTTTATGATTAATCTATAGTTTTGACTTAATGAATTGAGCAACTGAAAGAAATAGACTTTTAAATAACATTCAAATTTTATTCACCAAGTCTGCAGAATGATCTCAATGCTAGAAAACAAATTTAGGTTTCACTAAAAAGGTTGTTTTATCTAAAAAGTAACCAAAACAAAAACACACTCAGCCTTTTTAGATTTTGAAATTAGAATTGATACTTCCCATCAGTGTGTGAGGAGGCAAGATAAAAGGAACAAAAACCACTCCACAAAAATAACTACGATTTAATCAGGTGAGTTAATTTTTCCTGAAAAAAAAGAACAAAAAAACAACAAAAAAATAAACTTATGCCTACCATCTTATTGTATTGGTTATAATGTAATCATTATAATAATTCTAATCCACCCATCAGTTTACTGGCCATTGCCCACCATAACCTTTGTAGTCAGATCTAACCATCAAACTTTTCTGCAGAATACTGACTTTTTGTACATCTTCAATGTAAAACATAATGAGATTTGCACTGCATCTCAGAAAATACCACCAACAGGTCAGAAGAGGAGATGCTTCTACTGCAAAGCTGCAGCTGTTTCTAACCAGCCATAAATGAATAGTATAAGAATCCAAACTAATAGTTTTTCTCTGTCAACAGGTACATAAAAAAGCAACACTCATCATGAAATCATTATTGTTTCTTGGGATTTTGGAAAACAATGTTTTTTTTCTCTCACTTGGTGGCAAATTTGATCGACAGCGACCGGACATGTAAATTCAGAATTAGCATGGTCCAGTCTATTACTTTCTGCAATTCTAAAACAAGCTTATGTATTTATATCTAAGTGAATGATTACATGGATTATGTAAATGCTTTAACACATAAGATCTTAACTAAATCTGTTCTTTGTACCAGTTTGATCCCAGACAGAAAAACTTAAAGTGAAATGATTTTTGGAAGACACAGACAAGAAGCAAGTCTGAGTAACAGAAAAAGTCAGTGTAGAATAATGAAACCAAAATGCTTTGTATTTTGGTTTCATACAAAAATACACAGCATTTTCCAGTCCTTCCGCTGAGGAAGGACTGGAAAATGACAGGAGAACCAGAGGAGCTAATCAGAAGAGAATAGAGGACAGCTGAGGGCGAGTGCAGGTGGGGGGGAAATTAGGAAATGGAAAACAGCTGGGAAGGGAAGCAAGCGGAAGGGAGAAAAATAAACAAAGCTGAGACACTCAGAAACCATAGACGAAAGGAAAAATCCTGAAACTAACATGAATCCAACTCTCCTGCACAAATCATAATCCAAGAAGGAAACACAAATAAACTAAGACCAGATGTAACTAAATGAAGAAATAATCAACATTTTTTTATGTAATTCAACCACTCAGGTGATAGAAAATGCCACTAAGTCGGTACTGACCTTTTGATCAACCAACACGGTGAAATCTTGACAGCAGGTTCCAAAGAGAATATTTTCCCTTCAGTGAAATGAATCAGAATTTCCTGAAATCTATTATACATTCAGACTTTCTTTGTTTTTTCCTTTAAAACTTTCAGAAAACAACTGGACGTTGTGCCTTTTTTTTTTTTTTTTACTTTCCTGACCGACATCTGCCCCGGGGAGCAGAGAAGAATATCTCCAACCACGTCACAAGACTGAATTTTATGTTTCAGTGAAAAGTGCCAGAAGCTCCCTGCATTGCTTACAGCTTGAAGAAATGGCTGCAATCTCTCCATTTTTTTTCAGCAAGAAGCATGCAGACACAAGCACAACGTGTGAACAAACAGATTTCCAAGTTGGCTTGTGCAGAAGGACCCGCAGCTTGTACGCAGCCTTTATCTTAGAGGGATAGTTTAGCTTTGTTCTGTTTCAGGAGCTTTTCCTGAGGGCCCCTTTCTGTTTGTGCGCCTGTGTTTGTGTGTGTGTGTGCGCTTACCAACAAATGCACAATTTTGTGTTTTTGATTTCATTCCTCCCACCACCTCTTATAGATATGTGTATGTGTGTTCTGACCACTCGGGAAATGTAAGTTAACAGGTTCTGAAGAGCGCTGATCCCCAGCTAAAGCATTAATGTGAGAATTTAATTAAGGCGACAGTAAGGAAAGCTATTAAAGGTAAGCTGTTGGAAATGAACCAGTCAATCTAAGAGCGTCTAAATTGAATTTTTTGCTGAAGTGTCCAGCGTTCAACTCATCAAATCTCATCTTCTCTTACTACCCCTGACCCCATGGGTTCAATTTAGAAGTGACTCTGTGTGTGTGTGCGCTTCTCCGTGTTAGCACAACACAACTTAAAGATGCGCGCTGTTATATTAACAAGAATACAGAACTCAATTAAGAAAGCACTTTAGCAATCCAATTAAAAGTCTTTGGACAATTCCTGCTCTTCATCCTTCCCCCTCCTCCTTTACTAATAATGAAATAACACACATCCTCTTTCTCTCTCCCTCCTTGTCTCAATAATGAAACAATTTGAAAAGGACACAAGGGTTTTAAAATGAAGGCTTTTAAAGGTTGGTGCAGTTTTCTTTCTTTTTACTTTCTTTTTGTAATAATTCCATTATTTTTTATGCACCAATTTGCGGGTTTTAGTCAGACAGAATTCATATGTGATGCTGATCTGTCTGTTAACATATTTCTGTTCCAGATGAAACATTCATTAGAAGGAATCTGTGAGTGGAGGTTGTCCATCTTGTTCATTTGCTAATTTAGATTCAGTTTCTACTGCTAACGGCGATGAGATGCTTTGCAAAGGCTGGTCGTTTCCCGTGGCAACCCCTTTCTATGCTCAAGTCAGTTCTGTATCCCATAATAACACAGGCACATAGGCCAGGTTGTGGGTGTAATTACCTGTTGTGTCTCCATGGTAACATTAGGAAAGGCTTTTATTAAATTAGCCCAGTGGGTCAGCATTTATAGCCGTGGTGTCTGGAGAGGCAAACTCTCCAGGCAGCTTGAATGGCAGAGCAAAGGGACAACTGAGCAAACCTTCCTCATCTAGTTTGGAACCGATGAGTAAATTTGTCTTGGTGGATCAAAAATATGAGAGAATAGATTAAACTATGCAAAATTAATAAAGAATGAATTCCTCTGACATGGAATATATTTGTGATTTTTTGAATCTGCAGAAGTCCAGTACAAAAGTATCAGCTCTTTGGTCAAATCTGTAATCATATCTGTTCAAGATTACATTTAACGCCATATGTGTGAGGACTTTACAAAGTTTGAAGCACACTTCAATTTTGGGATCATTGCTTAATGTATCAAAACTTAGATATGCATTCAGTAACATTATATGTTTAGGTTATATAATATGTATGCATGTTTGCCCAATATATTTGACTGAAAATAAAAAACTTTAAAACCTATATGTAAGTGTTAACTATATTTTTCATATTTACACTGTAATGCTGGGTGTAAACTCAAAAGGGATTTGACACACAAGTGACATCTCCAAAATCCCCTTCTCTTGGCCCACTGGAGGTTAATTTTTGCTTAAAAAATCTGACAGGAGACTTTTAAAGACCATTTTTATGTGCAAGTTTTACAAAAAGGAGTTGGCTGATCACCAAAGCATGCGAGACATGTTGTGACAAAGTCAGATGTCCCCAACATTAACAGTACATTTATGAAGAAGCATTTTTTTCAGAGGTTACATGAATGATGAGGTTTCTGTAACACTTTAAAGCTGAATAATGTTCCAGCACTTTGAACCAATCTGATGGTTGAATAACTTAACAGATTAAAACCAACAAATACCTTTGTTATTGTCTAAAGTGCTTTTGAATTGAAAATGTTTCTTATTTTGTCGTTTGTTTAAAATGCGATTAATTAATTACAGACCCTGCAAAATGTTAAAATGTTAATCGAGTCCCACCACTAACTTATAAATGTATAGTGGTTTTAAGTCTAGACCAAGCAGATGATGGTAAAGACAACAGTGCGTGTGCGCTTGTGAGAAGATGTGTGGCCTCTTTGCACTACATCAATAGATCAGCAGCCTTGACCGAGTCAATTTGTTGTGCTCTCCCCACAATTTATCTGTTCTGTTTTGACATGCAGGTAATTCACTCTGACAACCCAGAGAGCAGTTGGAGCGAGTCGCTCTCGGTGCGTTTGTGGGAGTACGTTACCTAGTGTGTTTATGTCAGCAGGAGATGTGTGATGAGTCTAATGGGCCATGCGAGTTATTTATATGCATCCCAGTCAGCAATTGAGACGTACAAATGGACTCCGTGTTGATTCTCAAACACTGAGCGCCCCTGCCACCCGTTCATTGCTTTGATTAAGGCTGTCATGTCTGTCAGATGACTGATTATGGCCATCACCAGGCCTCACTCACAGCAGCGCTCAATGTTTTGACTGAAGTCTGATTCTTTACGTAAAGGAATAAACATAATAAGCATTATTGCCCTAGTAGAGAGGATGTATTATTTCTGTTTATAATATCTTTTAATTACTTTTGTCGCGGCCTTCTAGTTTCCAAAAAACGATACTCCAACAAAGGCCGTGGGTGTTGACAGGTGGTTTCTGATTAGAACGCACTTCCAACTTAATTTGTTTGAAAAAATATATTCTTTATTTCTTGTAAAAAAAATAGCGACAAAATAATTACCAAAAATGTCCTACAACTTAGTCAAAAATGAAAGTAAAAGTGAAAGTGGTCAAAAAATCATTTACAAAACCTCCCATCCACACACCAAACATTTGCCAAACCATTCCTCCACCCAGGACCCGGTGTGTTTTAATTACTTAAATTAATGGGAGGGTCTAACCAATTACTAACATAATCAATTCAAATATACAAATTATCTACAGATTTTGGATCTAAACTTAACTTAAATAAATTCTAAACTTCTCAAAATAGAAAATTAAATTAGTAGCAATTACAAGTTGCAAAACATTACATAAATGGCCACCACAACTTTCTTTTCTCCAGTGTTTTTTGTTGTTGTTGCTCATTTAACTAAATGACTGATGAGAGTTTGGACACACAGAAAGCACAAACTTTATATTTAAGGACTTTACGAAAGGTTTTCTCTACTCTTCTAGAATACCTTCATAGATGTTTACCCCTTCTTGACACCTACCACTTCAGGCTAGCTAAGTTGTGTTGCTGCCATTATTTTCTGAACTACGGATTGATAAACGAGGGTTTACAAAGTTACTTCATTGATAAATGCCTTCGTGGAAGGTGGGGCTCACTCTTTGTTTTGCCTTTTAGAATTGTAAGGTCACTGCAGGACTGTAAAATTAATCTGAGTTATCTTTAGATTTTACTCCAAATGACCATAAAACATTCAGACGAAAAACTTATATTCCCATTATAATTATGTCCTTTTATGCTTTGTAAACATGCTCTTGTTTTATAATTTATCCCTTCTGATGAGCCCTTTTGCCACGCTCCAATTCTGAGCCCTTATACAACCTTACTTCGAAAAGTTAGTGTGATACAGGTGGCAGAAAGAAGAGCAGCAAAACTCTCAAGTAGGAATTAATCCATTGTTGTTAAGAAACAGGAAGAATTGGCAAGGGATTGTGGGAAACAAAGTTCCACACAGTAAAACTGATAAAAATCAACTTGTCAGTTTGTATTTGTTAGTTATTTAGATATTGTCAAAGAACACTAAATTGCTGATTTTTTTGTGTGTTCATTTATTTGATAACACCCTACATTTCAATAAATTAATTATTCTAAGTGCATAGTTCACAGAAAGTTATCTGGCAAAATTCCTTACTCAAGATTTTAGTTCTTTTTAAGTGGTTATGTGGACTTTTTATCTCTATTTACATATGGGGGGATTTTTCACATATTCACCAATAAGATCCAGTGTTTTCACCCTGCCAAGACATCTTGCCACTTTCTTAACCCCTCATGTAAAATTTTTTAGATCTGCCACTGTTGCTACCACTAGTCTGGAGGAGCTGTGTGGGTTAGGTACTTGTAAGGGTGTTCAGTTGGGGACTGAAGCTCTAAGGCAAAGCTTTGAATAGGCGGCGCATTGTATGAGCAAGCATTTAGGCACTCCCAAATGGTTGCCGCTGGAGATTAAAGGATTTGTCAAATATGCATGACAGAATCAAAGCAACACTCCTTTTTGATGAGGGAATAACATTATAGCAGTCAATTTTGGATAAATCCACTTTAATAAATATAAAAGTTGTTTAAAACCCTGAAAAAAGTATGGAAAAACAAATCTAAGAATCAGGACAACAGGTACAAACCTCCTGAGTCTGTTTGGCAATGTTAAGACAAAAAATAATCCCTTAACAGGGAATAAAGTTGATGGATTATACTAAATCTGCATATATCTAAAAGTCTGCTTTTTTCAGAAGTACGAGAGTGAAGACAGTTTCAAGCAGCAGGATCAGCTCACTTTTGTTGTCACTTGTGACAGGCTTGTCGTAGTTTATTGCTACGGTTTCAGGTTTAATCCAAACTAAGTCATCATCTTGTCAGCATCACTATCAGTTCAGTGAGATAAAAGTGCATCACGCTTCAGGCACTTTTCACTTGCATGAAAATGAATTTGTTTTAATGACATGTTTTTTTTGAGTGTTGCACTCTCAGCGGTGCTGACAAAACATCACACCTTACAAGTTAAGTCAAATCTTGTAAACAGTAAAATGGTGTCATTGCAATTAATTAAATGCTTAATGTCTTGATAGCTGCAGTTGGTATTTGTAGTTTACATTTCAGTTAAATTCACGTGTTTATATAGCACCTAGTTTATGCCATCTAGAGACACTTTACAATACAGTCAGGTCCAATGCATGTCAAATTGTGGAGACACATTCTGATCCAATACACTCTAATTCAAATTATTACAAAGTGTGATCAAACTCAGCTGACAAATTAATGCCAGTCTGTAAAAAGGTTACCTATCTGGGGGAGCCCATGTTTAGTGCCATCCCTACTGAGCAAGCATGTGATTACAGTGAAAAAGAACAACTTCCTCCAAACAGGAAGAAAGCCCCAGCAACATGAGCAACCACCTGCCACAACCGGCTGAAACACAGAAAAGAGTTCCAGTAAATTTTCTTCACTTTAAACTTTAAACTTTTCGTGAAAGTTTGAGGAAATTCAAACAGGATATTTCCCATAATACACTTTCATTCAGATACACCAGATGCTAATCAATAATTTTAGGGAAAAAAATATATTTCTGAGTGTCATATTTTCTCTGTATCTCTGCTATTTTAGCACAAGTCTTAAATTTTCCCTTTTCTAACATGAACAGATTGACTGAAGGGTTTAAACAGGGAGTTCTGGCAATTAAAAAGTAGCTGCTTTGTTAATGCTTTGACCCCTGAATATAAAAAATATCAAATATTTATTTATAAAACTAAACTGAATGCCATTTTTAGTTCCTGAATAAAACAAAAGAAACAATCTGTAGGGTTGAGCTTTGCTTTTTATAAGAAGAACATAAAAATAAATAAGACTGGTTGATGTGTTTTTTTTCATGGGATTAGATTCAGTCATAACCATGTGGGTGAGAAAAGTCTACAGTGAGATAAAAAGATGTAATTAAAAGAATATTTTCCCAGTAGTCTATGGAAATCAAATATCTGATTCTGTATCCTGGCAGACAGTAAAACCTTACTTGAAGAGGAGAATGGAGAATAACACAAAATAAGGACGGTGGCCTTTTCTGCTGCAGCCTTAACATGAGATCAAAGGGGATTGGGAAGTGTCTCTTCAGAAGTCTGTTGTCAGACAGTTCAAAGGCCAGTTTACTTCGAGCCCTCTCATTGAACACGTCAGAAAATGTTGAAATGCACTCATCATTTCATGAAAGAATCTCACACAAATCTAATTTTGCCTAATAGTAGGTGTAACACTTACCTATCTAGTTAGATTTAAAGTTACTTTCTAATCATTTTTCTTTGTGCTATTGCAAGGATCACATGTACTCAGTGAACTTTTGATGCCACTGGCAACTTTTCTTAAAGTAAATGGGATTTGGTTTCCTTCAAACTTGATGGTTTGTCTATAATTTTTAAAAATTAATTCATATTGATAGCATCGCTGTTCTCTAACAGGTCCTGTTAAGGCATTTAATCTGTGATGGTGCAACATGGCCAGTTTTAGAAAGTCTTTCTACTCTGTGTTCAGTAAACAATTCAAATATCAAACAGGTGTCAGAAATTGATAGCTGATAAATACCAAAAAATGAAAAAAATGAAGCATTCATGGCTTAAACCACAGATATCTATAGATGCATAAACGTTATGTTGTGCATTTATGAAAGATGAAGTTGAAGCACTAGTTTATGCACAGCACCTATTCTCTACTATTGCACACAAATGGCACTTTAAAAGCCAGATCAAATTCTTTTTCACTTACATAGGAATATATAATCAAATCAGTCCAAGTTGTATACACATTTTTTTTTTTGTTTAAGATGACAAATTTTCTGTAATTTAAATACATTCAAAATTCTAAATAGTCTTTTTTCATAAGGTCATGGGTCATTTGCGGCTCTAAGTGAGTTTTATTTTGGTGGAGTAGCGGTAAGAAAATGCTCTTTAGATTGTAGGGTTTGCTTCTCATGCTTTATGAATTCAGATTATTTCTTCTCTCAATTAGACCTGTGCCATGTCATTAACATAAATGTCAGCTTAATCTAGGAATGTTATTTATGCATTTAAACAGTGGAATGACTAATCAGTTCGTCTGCCTTGACCAATCCTGCTACGACTTGAGCGAAAAGACATGGTTTCAGAATAAAATACGTTTTGTTTGCATGCATAGGTATAAGTGATACATTTTAATGGCATATAGGTATTAATATACCTGTATATTTATTGAGATTTAGAAAATGTAGTCTATTTTGAAAATTGTGTGTTACTCACCTTAATTTTTCTGTTGGTGTGATGTTTGTAGATTGATTCTGCACTTAATCTGGTGTCCAGACTCCCTGTGGAGGCATGCAACACTCTCATTTACTATAACGTGTGCATTATTACTGCAGAGTCTGCTCCGTGGTGGAGCGGACACGTAAGCATTGTGAGTTAGGGGTTAGTCATGAGCTCTCTGTAATACAAGCAAATGATACAAAGCTGTGAAAAAGGTTTTCCCCCCTTACAGATTTATTTTATTTGTGCTTTTTTCTAACTCTTAAATCACTAAGACAAAAACAAAAATAACATGGGAAGTTGCAAAAATCAACTTTAAAATCATGATTCAATGTATCAAAGGAAAAAAAAAATATTAATCACATCAACCCAACGCTGTGTGACAAGGACAACCTAATTATCTATATGTGCCAACAACTGTCACCCATATGTTGTGACAACAGTAAATTCAAACGCTGTGGGTGAGTTTTGTATCACTGTTTTCTTTGCAGAATCGTTTTATTTCGGCTACACTGGAAAAGCGCTCGTCTGAAGTCATGCTCCAGCATCACAATTGGATTTAAGTCTGGACCTCAACAAGGTCATTACAAAATCCCTTTGCCTTTTCTGAGATATTCAAAGCCGGAGCAGTTTTTGTGGTTTGGATTATTATCCTGCCGTACTCAAGTGCTCTTAAGTTTAAGGTCATGAGTGGATGGCCTGACATTCTCCTTCAGGATTTTCTACTAAGGAGCAAATAAGTGATTCCATCAGTTATGGGAAGTTGTCCAGGTCCTGAAGCAGCAAGGCAGCCACTTCTTGATTTTCCTAGTCTGGCAGTAATCAGGCCTGGGCATGGCAAGTAAAATTGAACTCAGCATCCTCAAAAATGTGGTTAATCACAGTTGACTCATGATTTAACAAGGTGGCTGATTTCTTGCTCACCCTGGGGCAGCGTGGTTTGGTTAAATCTTTTGGAGCTAATAAGTCAAATCATTATCTGAAATAGTATGTTGTATTTGCTCAGGTAATTTTTGTCTGGCATCAAAATTTACTTGATGAAAGTGAAACATTTAAATGTGACAAAAGATAAGAAATAAACATGCCCCCCCCCCTCTAAAATTTGGTTAAATACAATAGACAAGCTCCACAAGGCTCAACTGTAAAACATTTCAGATTAATGTCTAGATTTTGGGAAACTCATACCAAACATCTAAACCCAGTAATGAAAGTGTTTAGTCTTGAAAGCCTTTCAGTTCAGTTCAGTTTTCTTTCTTTTGACCACAAAATGTTTTTCAACATAGTATTTTACTTGTCCATCTGGGCAGACGAGCTTAAAGGTGTTGAATTTGGAAAAGGCTCGTTTGTTGTTCAGCATTTCCTGTTTCCACAATAATATAACATTAACTTCCCCATTGACATTAACTCTGGTTTACCCGCATTTCCCAGTTTGTGGTGGTTCCTGAATGTGCTTGCCAGTTCATTTCTCAGTGTGATCATTTAGGTCTAGGTCATCAAAAATACCCTAATAATATGAGATATTTATCTTAATTTTAGTCTTATACTATTGACCCTATTGAATCATTAGCATTCCATAGTTCAATAGGCTATTCTCATTTCTGTCAAAGGTTTCCGACATCTTGCATCCAGTTCTGACCTGCCCTCTGGCTTTGGCTAATCTTTTAGACCCAGGAATGGGAGATTAACTGAAGTAGGTTTAGTATCTTATCTGTCATTGTGTGCAAATGTGAAGCTTTCTGATGGAGAAATGTTGTTTTTTCAACCACTTGTTCAAAGTGTTGCATCTTTGACTAAGGGGATAGACATTTGCTTTACCACAAAGACATGCATTGTCTTTGTTATAAAATTTCATCTACTAATATTATATTCTTCTTAATTCACCTCCTGCTGTGGAGACAGTGGAAGCCCTTCTGAAGTGCAAGGTTACTCAGATCTGTATGTTACACAAGTCTAAAGAGACCCTTTGTTGATGGGTAGAATATCAATATAAATCAATGCCCTTTTATTACAAATGCACATATATTTAATATGTAGACAGAGTAAAAAACTGTTGAAGAAAATCAGAAAGACAAAACTAACAGATTGTTGCAATATCTGAATTTTAGACCTAATTGTCACCATCGAAGTGAAGGTGAAAAGTGGAAAAATGTTTACTATGTCAGGTAAAGATCAGATAGTCACCACATTTAAATGCGTACATTAAACAGCTTCAGAGGCTTCCAACTTTTTAACAGGTGTTTTTGTTGCTGCTGTGTATCTGCTTAGGAGGTGCATAACAAGAAGGATTTGTCACTGCTGGACTCCTTATTTACTGTGTTCTTTATGCCTCTTATTCATAATAGAAGAAATCAAAAGAGAAGTTTGAGATAAATTACCTCCATCTGGTGTTTATCAGTTTCAACTTTAAACTGGGTACTTTTGAATTTCTGGATCTTTTAATGTGCTTTGATGTATTAGAGATTTAGTTTGGCTTCTGGTCATTTTGTCACGGTGAAGAATAAAATCATGAATCTATGAAACCCATATCCCCAGTTTAAATACATTTGCTAATGTACAATTTTGGTACATCTGAATCAATGGATGATACTGTGTGAGACTGACAGGAAGTTTGTTTTGATTTGTTTTATTTTGAAGACCACCAAACTCTTTCTTTCAGGTCAACTTCCTGGAGACAAGATTCATTGGTGTGCACAGATGACAAACCTAATGACTTCACTAATCATCCACCTGATTGGAGCAGGCTGACGTTTTAGATTTATTTGAATCATTGTTTTAAATGTTATTTATTCTGTGTCAGTTGGTCGTCAGACGGATGTTTGTGTAGCTAAAATAACTTTAGTAGCACATCTTTATTTGTAAATGCGCTGTTCAGGTGAACTCCCTAGATGTGTTCAGGAGAATTGTTTTTCTGACTCAGAAAGACCTTACAGTAGTTGGGGTTGGACTGCGTAATGTGGGCTTGTTTTGCAAAAAGCTGCTTTCCTGCCTAACCTGCTGATGCTGTGACCTTGGTGCAAGAAACTGATACCAGAAAACCTTTTAAAATTAATGCCGACTCTGGATGAAAGAAGGTTGATGCAGAGGCAGACTGGGATAATGGTGCTTGTGCAGATTCTGGGAATGATGAGGATACTGATGGGTATGAAAGACTAAAGATGATGATGATGATAGATCCTAACTTCTGATTGACTTTGGTCATTTTTAATGTGTTAAAAACTGTGCTTTATTTTGTATGCAACACATCGAAATTGAAAACATTTAAGCCCATTTCTACCATTTTGTCCTGCAGTTTAAATTCAATCTGAACTGAAGAATCATTTAGAGTTTAAACCCAACACTTTAATTAACCTAATAATGTGCCTTGTGTGAGTCTGCCTCTTAACACAGCATTTTGAAGCATATCCGTCTCACAGAGATCCAGAGAGAAGGTTTAAGGGTCTTTGAATCGTAGAGTGGGATGTGCAAATGCAGACAATTAATTGGAGTATTAAGATTTCTTAAATCTCTCTTTATAATCTAGTATGAAATATTACTTTCAAAATCTTCTGCCAGTATTTCTTAAAAAAATATTATAATCATATTGTAATCAGTAATTTTGTTCCATGTGCATTGGTGAACTTACCAATACACATGCTAAACTGCTGGTTTGCAGTCTTATTTTCTTTTTAATCGTGCAAAACTGTGAATTTACAAAGAAAATCTCCCTGTCTTGTTTTGTGAAATTGTTTCTTTGGTTGGAAAAAGAAGTATGGTCTCACTGAGAGGTGGCTTATGGTCCAATAAGCATCCAATACTCAAAAAATTAAACCAAAATATTTTGATTAATGATTAACTCTCTCTTTTTTGGTGTGCTGACTTACTTTCGAGCAAACACGATCCTTGGCAAACCATGAATCTGTTTGTGTGTGTGAGTGTGTGTGTGTCTATGTTCTGCAGTTCAAAGGCAACAGCAGTCAAAGGCCTCCTACAGTGTGTGTCAAACTAAGAAATCTCTCTGAACTGTGAATTAACAGCATCTCCCCATCACTCCTCTTTTGTTTGCAGTGCACCTCTCCGCATTCTTCTCCCCACATTGATTTCCCCCTTTTTTTTTTACCCACTTTATTTTAGACAATTGCTTATTGTTCCTGCTTACATTATCTATTTGTACGATTTTTACCCTTTTCCATCTTTATACATCTATTGGACATATTTTGCTTCTCCATTCAGTTTTATTTTTCCTTTTGTCTTAGCAGGTTTGGCTCTGAATTTTACTGTATTTCTTTTCTTTTTAATAAAGATTCACAACTTTTTAGTTAGAATTATTTCTTTTGATTGGAACTGTTGTGAATAGTCATATTTAAATGCAATTGCTGTGTTTTTTGGTGCTCTTCACAATATAATTTTCCTTAAAGTAAGTATTGGACTTGGATAAATTGACAGAAGAATTTAAGGTTGTAAGTTTCCTTCAGATTTTGAAAGCTTACCATCATTCAGAAAATATGCGGAATCGAGTAAAAGTAGCTTTGCAAAGCTTACTGTCAGCATAATTATCTGCTTTCCACAAGGATACACTTCATGTATTCTGTCTACTTGTCAAGCTGAAATGAAAAAAGAACATGCTTCAGGTTAGCTTGTATGTCTGCAGTCTTACATATTCAGCAGCTGAAACAATTGCTAGGAACATGGGTCTAAATTTAGAAATTATTACATTATAGACATTAAGAGGTTCTTTCTTATGGCTTACTCATACCCAGCTGCTAGTTTAAGTTAAATAAAAATAACCTTTAAAGTATTAGCAAATTGCATGTGTTTAAATAAATTAAACAGAAGCCCTGAAGTAGTCTGTCAGTAACTGTACCTCTCATGCACGTCAGCTTACCAGCCCTGAAATAAGAATCAAATAGTGTATAGTGTAATTCTTGTCTCTGCTGGCACAAAATGATCCTTTTCTTTTGTTTTTAGACTCCGTCATTCAGGATTTCCTTCAACTTAGACTCACTTTTCATTAATAATGTATCAGAGGGCATCATACATACGGCCATGCGTGATCTGGATAGTGAGTAAAAAGAAGTAGGTAGTAACTAGTAACATTTACTCAGTTACATTTAGTTAAGTAACTGAAAACAAGTATTTCAGAGTAGTTTCACTGCTGGGTACATTTTGAGTAATATGTTTAGGGCTGAAATGATTCCTGGAATGATTCGAATACCTCGATCATTAAAATTCCTCGAGGAAAATTTATCTGCTTCGAAGCTTCGTTAAATTATGTTTTATTATGTAGCGCACCGTGTTCCGGCCGGATCATTATTTGAGGTGGGCAGCGCTCTTACTTCCGCGTATGAGTTGTTGTGAAGTGCTAGCAGCATGGTGTTGAATCGTTTGAGTCATTTTGTCAGGTTTGGGGGAGAAATAAGGATTGTTGAATTTTGCGGTGCGATGGTTGGATTACAACAGCTTTTGTGGCGTCGTAATTACACCGTCACGGTTTTGGAGCGGCTTGGGTAGGAATGAGAGAGAGAGAGATCCGATTCCTCGGCTAGTCGTAAAAATATTCTATAGAGAACTCGATTGCTAAAATATTATTTTACAACAGCCTTAAATATATTTATAAGTACTACTACAGTTGAGTTGAACAGTTGAACACTTTGAGTTATCTTTCTGCATAACAATTAGCTGTCTAATCAAAAATATTGTGAAATATTTTTTTTGTTCAGCTCCAAATTTTTGGAGCTTAATATAATGATGTTCCTTCATCTCTCCTACTCCTTCTGACACGCCACCTTCAGTATGTCGTCACAAACCTCTATTTTTAAATTTAATTTTAACAAATTAAATCATGTTCAGTTACATAGTAGTTGAGTAGTAGTTTTTTAATCTTAGTAATCTTTTGGATGACTGCTTTTTACTTTTACTTAAGTAACAATACAGAAATGTTGGCTTCTCTAACCACCTCTGTGAGTAACGTGTTATTAGGTAGCTAAAGGGATTAAACTGGATTCCTTTCCAAAGAACTAAAAACACAGAGGCAAAGAAAGTGAGAGGAGATCAGAGAGCGTAAACATTTGAAGACAGAAACCTCAGTGAAATCTGGTATCATCACTTGATAAATTTCCATGCAGTCCTTTCCAACAGTGATCAGAGAGCAGTGATCAACAACCCCTTTACTTTTTAGTGTTCGTTGAAACCTAAAGGCTTAGCTCTCCAGCTGCACCCCCATATCTTATAAATATTTCAAAGAAGTAAAATGTCAGGGGAGGATTGCATTTCTACAAGTGGTCGACCAGATGCAGCTCTCCACACACAACTTTACACAGATTAGCAAACCACGACAGGGAATCCCAATGCATGAATCTGGGTTTAGCAGTTTCTAGGACACACTTGTCCCAGAACTCTTTACGCTTTACCATAACAAGATATTTTGGATAATTTCCTGCTTCCGACTTTGTGGAAATAGATTTCCACATTTATCTCCCAGTGTACAAAGCAAAGTCAATAAAGATGTAGATGAGTGAGTTGCATGTGGAAGAACTTGAGTTGCGTGTGTGATGTCCCGATTACAAACCTCACAGATTTAGAGATTGTAAGTTTGGCGTTTTCATCCAACATCATTATCTGAACTTTCATCAAGGCATGTATTTTGTGAAACTTCATTATCGGGTTTTAAGTTTTATTAAAATGTACTAACATGATGATGTGATCTGCAGACCATGAAACTAGTTCTTCCTCAAGGCCCTGTTTTCTCATGTTGTGTCAGTCTTTATTTTCAAGTCCTTATTGAGAGGACAAGCTAAATCTTGTCATGTTTGTGAGGTTGTTATACTTACCTGTCAGTTGTCTTTATCCATCTGTTTGCCTCTACCTGTCTTGGGAAATGTGTGAGCCTGGGAGACTGTCATTATCTTCTGTCTTTTCGCCGTCCCCATCTTCACCTGAGTCTATATCCCAAGTATGTGTTACCAGAGCTAGACATGTCAGGTAGAAGAAATGTCACTTACACTTTCTATCTAATCTTTAGTGTTCCCACATGTTTGTTGGTCTTGCATCGAAGTTTTTCCTTTGGGTAAAACCTCACTCTAGGCTTCAATATTAGAGCAGGTTTAGTCAAGTTTAGTCAACAACTTTGGCAGTTGGAAGGCAAAAAAACTAAATTCCCCTGAATTAAGTTTATAACTCAAGACTTGAGGTTTACCTCAGTGTGTTGGTTAACAAGAAGGTATCCATGTTTACACATCACTGTGAAATCCATGGAAGCAAAATAAAAGAATAATAAAACAATACGTTGTGTTAGCAGGTTAATTACAGCTTTATTTAACAGTGAAAGCCAAAACAACATATATATATATATATATATATATATATATATATATATAAGGTTCAAATAAGTAATATTGCACTGGACTAATAAAAACAACATGATGAAGGTTTCCTATTATTTTTGACATATTTCTCCTGACAGAACTGGTGTAACTGGTTCAGGTTTGTAGGCTTGTTTTCGATGACCACTCCAAAATATTTGTTTTAATTTGATTTAGTGATTTTTTATTATTATTCAATTTGTGGCATTTCTGTGGTCATTGTCCATTTTTTAATTTTATTTTCTGCCATTCCTTCCTTCCCATGGTGATACACTCAATTTGAATTGTTTAAAAATGTTAATTAAAAAATGATTAACTCTCTTCTAAATAAACTCTATGTTGGTGAATTTTCCTTTAGGTAACTGTTGCTTATGATCTTTAAATTTCTGTTGACAGCAGTAAAAAGGATTATAATTCAATTCAAGTGATAAACAGGCTTTCCATTTAATAACTGCAAAAATACATTTTGTCTAAACTTATTTGTCAAATATTCTGTGGTTTCTATTGAAAGATGTCTAAAACACAAACAATTCTAATAAACTATTAATTGTCAATCTATTCTGGTAATTATTCATCAAAATGAAGCTTTTCCAGCTTAAAAATACATTTATTTGCCTAATGAATATATAAACTTGCAATAATCATAGTTGAAATAAACTGCCTCTTTCAATAAAGACAGAAAGATATTCATGTAAAATGACATCTTTCCCTTGGTTTTAAATTTGCTTTATTTTTTGTACTCCAAAAGTGTTGGTAATGATTTGGGGAAAAACAACAGCTTGACTGAAAAAAATAAAGATTCCTTTTCTGTTGCAGTACAAGAAATCAAAAATCATTCCTGCAATGTGATTTTAATCAGCCTTTTGACAGCCTATGTTTCTTTTTATTTCAAACAATTTGAGGGGAAACACCACCTCTATGTTCAGCAAAATATATAGAGAGAACAGAACATTTAATGCTGTGAAAGCAAGAAAGAATGTTTCCTTAAAGCAAAGCTGGCTTGTTTTCAACTGAGTCAAAGTGAAACGTTTTCAGACATACCATTTCCTTTAACCTTTCTTGAGCTAATGACTAAAAGATGCTTGATTAACAAGACACACTAATTTAATTCTCAAACCAGCAGATAAACCATCTATGTAAGCTTACCTTACATTTCATATTTCAGCAAAGACTCTTGTAGATTTCAGGAAAAAACAGGAATACGTCAAACTCTATAAGAATTATTGGAGAATAAATATCTTGTGGTTCAGCTGAAAAACTAAAGAGACTGGAGATGCAACAGTGGATTTGTGTGTATGGAGGGACAGAGGAGGCTGTATCTCTTGAGGAAGCTCAAGTCCTTCAGTGTTTGTAGCAAGAAGTCAATCTATTCTGCCGTGCTCTGTTGGGGTAGATGATTTATAATGAGTCAGACTTAAAAATATACACTCAACAACCTGATAAAGAAGGCAGGCTGTGCTCTGTTGACTGCTCTGGAGCATGTGGAGATGATTGTGCAAAAGAAGGATGAGTCATAAAGAGCACAGAGAACATGATGGACAACACTGAGCATCGTTTTCTAAAAAACTGTGATCCATTAACAGAGTGCCTTCAATCTGAGCTTTCTTCAGAACCATAGGAGATCCTTCCTGCCCACAGGATCCCCGTGACTTTGAAGAAAGTTGAAAAACTTAGTTGCAATTTATAATTTTCCCTTGAGTAATGACATTTTTAATTGAACATAAGACGTAATGTTACATTTAAAGGAAACTGCTATAGACCCTCTGGCCAAACACTCCTTTACAGAGACAGTTCCCAGTTAGGGTTTTAGAAATCAGTCCTTAAAACTAATAATACAAAGAAACATTTATATGACAGTAGAATTAGACTTTAATACAGTCCAGAGGTTGACCTGTAAAAATAAGCTTTTTAAAATGGTAAAACAAGACTTCGATGAAGAGAGCACTGTAAGCATGACGAGCTTTAGTCTCTGTTTGAGCTCATTTTTGTAGAAATTTTAAGGATAGTCAATTTGACTGCATATTTCAAATGTGGGTCTTAAAATGAAAAAGATGATTGTTCAAATGATGTTTGGCTTCTTTACTGCATTATAATTTGTGTTTGCATCGTTGTTATGACTCCTGCTGTGGGTGGTTTTTAAATCACCTGACTAAAAACCTCTGGGACTTGGTTATCAATACATTTACAAGTACATTTTAAAAGAGATAATAAAAACAACCTAATCAAACTGTCAAAGCTTAGAACAAGACTTTATCAAGACTTTAACACTGATTGGTTAGTTTGGCTCCATACAATTACACAATAAGAAATGTGTGCAAAGTTAAAGCATGCAAATATAATTTAACAGCATCTTAGGAACTGTTTAGATTGATTTCTACAGTTTTAGAAACTTTCCTAATGTGAACTTCAAATTTAAGTTGGGAATTCCCAGATATTTTAAATCATTAACTTTTTGTACTTCTTTATAATTTATTGGCAGAGGAAAATTACAAATTGTTTGTTCGATTGGGGAAAAACACCCATCAAGACAGTTTTGGTACCATTCAGGGACAGAAAATCATCTTTAATCCAATCATTTGCCTGTTCAATAGCTCTGCATTACAGGTTTGATCCTGCTAATGGACAGCAGTATTTACATTTAAAAAAGAGAAGAAAAGAGTCTGAGACTGGCAGGTAATGTTCATGTTATGATCGTCATTATCGTCATCAAGATTTCCATCATCTCTATTATCATCATCAATCTTCTCAGATCTACTGGTGTAATGAGCTCATAACAGCATGAGGATGATTGCATAGACACACACGCACACACACACAGTATAAGGGCTGGCATCTGTTTGGGCACGGCGTCTCCTTCCAACGGGCCCTCTATATAATTTTCTTTTCCTATTGGTTCTTTGTTGTTATCTCTCTTTTTCCATTTCTGTGATGTTCCTTCCTTCTTTCTCTTGTTTTTCCACTTTCCTCTTCTGGTCACTAATATGAACTTGAAAATGCGACTATGCAATGAAATACAGGATCCTCAAATGCCTCCTCTGCACTTGAATCTCACACAAAGACACACGGATACACAACAGTAGGTTCACTATTACTGGCCTGATGTGTTCAACCCCCCTGTGGTGTTGCTCCCTCTGTTTTTGGCTGTTCAAACAAATGCCTTCTATCTCACCATCCAGCCGCTCAAGGACACCTTTTCTTACACAAATACAGTCTCACACACACACACACACACACACACACATACTTGCATGCATGCACAATATAGCAATCAAGTCACTTTCCTTTGTGGCCTTTCTTTGAGGAATATTACAGGCTTCTTCTCATCTCTGCTTCAGAGGGATGACTTGAGAAATACCTATCCCACTGCTCAAGAATTCACTTATTTGAAGATGGCTCACGGGACTACTGAAGTTGTTTGTGTGAATGGAAAAAATTAACTTCGGCATGCATCTTTGTTTTTTGCCGAAGAACAGCTTCTCTGTTTTGAAACTAAAGTATGCTTTGTCTTCTTCCACATACTGAGACTCACCTCAAATAATAAAAAAGAAATGTAACAGAACATGGTCATTAGACAAAAGTTAAAAACAATCAAAAGTATTAATGGCGTACTAGAATGCATATAGCTGTTCTAAAGGGAAAAGGAAATGAGAGACAAATTGAGCATCTTCTAAAAGATGGAATTTACATGCATCTTGAATTAAACTAACACCAACAGTTGCTAGGTACATTGAAGAATAAAATAAACAAGCAAAAATAAATATGAAAGCTTAAACTGAAACCATGACTAATGTCCATTAGTTTGATTTGCTGTAATGATTTTCCACGTAATTCGAGTCCAACTTCAAATGTATTGTGTGTAGTTTTAACATTTAAAAACATAGGTCTCTTTAAATGGGGCACATAAAGTTATTTTTTGCAACCCCATGAGGACCTGCTGTGTTTAAAGACCAACTACCAGAGGATCTATAAATGTACACATTTGAACTGATTGAGAAACTTTACAGATGTTTTACTTTTAAGACTGGACCAAAAACAGAGGTATTCTCAGCAGGGGGTCTCATTTCAACACAACACTCACTTCTTAATGAGAACATACAAGTCACTGCAAAAAGTTTGTGAATTACCATGTATCCATGTCTTTGGGACTTTGGAAATAAATGCACTGCATCCAAAACATAGTTGAAAATGAGTTGGATTTTAAATTAGCGTTCTACCGTTCAGAGCGCGTTCAATAACTGTTGACAAAAATCATCCAGATGCTTAAATGATTTGCTTGAATGATCTGCCATTTGTGCTTGTAAAAAAACATTTATTGGGTGAAATTTTCACTTGTATTTGTGTGCAAAACAGAAACAGGTCTCATGTATTAGACAAACATTAACATCAGACACATCATTCATGTCACATGTAACATCAACAATTGTACAATTTAATGTACAATCAAACCAAATGTTCTTTTTTTAATTAGTAACTTCTTCTATTTTCGTATTTCTTGATTTTCAATCTCACTTCATATTATATCCATTCCTTTCTGTGATATTTGGTCCTTGGTGCACTTAAATGTTTCCATGGTTTAGTGATAATTAAGAGCTGAAACGTAAATGTCATGAACTTTTGGATAAACTGTTGCTGATTTTAACAAGATCCCACCAACATTAAGATCATGTGAAAAGTGAGGACTTATTGTTGGCTACCATATTATTCTGTGTTTCAGACTAACTACCCTTGACTCCTTCCTTTGTTGTCCTCATTGTCTTTCTCTTCTCCATTCACCAGGGCCGTGAAAATTTTTCTGGCCTTAATCTTATCTTTTTCTGTACTCAGTTGCCTGATCTTTGTATAATGTGGGTAGCGTCTGACGCCAAGCCATACAAAAGGTGCTGTCGCACACAAACAATGACAAAAAAGGTAAATGTCTCTGTCTGCTTCACACACGCAGTTTGTGGACACAAAATGGAAAGACACTTTTATCTAAAGAAATAAGAGATTTACACTCGCACAACCCCTTTTAAGCCTTGTATTAGCTCTATAAACATTTCACAGCATACTTAAAAAGGGCTATTTATAATTATGCAGTCTTTGCTAAAGTATTACTACTCAAATCTATTTTTCACATTTTGTCATCTTGAAATAGCAAACCTTTATGCCTTATCCTTTATGTTATCTGGAAGGCCAGATGGTGCTAGATTTTGAAATTGAAGGTAAAGAATCCATCCATCTCAGGCAATGGAGGTGGTAGTTATGTCAGAGATTTTAGCAGCACAATTAAGAAAAACAAACTAAACAGGTGTGGCTTGTTTAGAAGAGTTAACAAGAAGACACTTCCTCTTGCTGAAAAGATATTCACATGACAGGTTAGGTTTTCATATGTCTGATAAAACTGCATAAATGGAAAGATGCAGAATAATAAAGTGGTTTCAGCACAATCATCGTTTTACCAGCAGCCAAGTTTGGTTTTTACAATTATTAAATAAACTATTAACTTCTGCCTTTACTTAACTAATCTGAAAAGAAATGTGAGACCATCTGTACAACATCCAAAGTTTTGCTCAAACTAAGTCATACAACAGGTCAACAAATCCATGGAATGAAGATGATCTTCATTGGAAATCCTAAAAAGGAAAATAATCAAAGTGTTCCAACTGACTTTAGACGTAAACTTTATCAAAATGTTATTTTGATATTTGAATTGGGTGGCATTTTTGCAGGTAAAATGTATGCAAATCTTTATTGAACTGTAGCAATGTTGCAAAAAGAATGCTTGAAAGAGTTCACATTGCAAAGGTCAAACAGAGGATGATTTCCTGACTTTATTACTCTTAGTAGACATTTTGCACACTGTTCAAACATGAATTGTACTTATTTCTTGTTATTTATTCATGCTTTGAGCTTGACATTGTGGGAAAAATACCTGAATAATGTACATCAGCAAATTATAACTTCCTTGAAGATTATATTTTTGTGGAAATTTGATGAAAACCCTCTGGGGCAGGTGCAGTTGTATAACATAATTTCTAAGCAATTTAACAAGTAGAGAACACTGCTTACTTAGAATCCCAGGACATAATCAGAAAGTATATCTGTATTCCTTAAGGAAGCACATGTGCAACACTAGTTTCATATTAAAGAAGAAATACTGAATCACTTTGGAAGCAGGAGTTCATGAGGAGTTCATAAAAGCAAGAAAGTACGTTATCTTGTTCATATTCTCTTTTAAACTCTGAAAAATAATTGTAAGCCTGTGTTTGCGCAGCCATTGGGAGAAACTGCTTCAAGTGTCTGATTGCGCTGAAGAGAACCATATAAAATTGCCTTGTGTTTTGGCTGTCAGAGAAAGAAATTAGGAAGAAAGATTATCATATTTTCATGACTACAAGTTGCTTTAGAGTATGTCGGATTAGTATGCATCAAAATAAGTAAAAATACCTGTCACACTGGACACTGGAGTATGGAGTACACTGGAATATGAGTTGCATTTACTTAGAAATTGTGAAACATGAGGGTGACCTTGTCCATGTTAATGATAGGATTTTGTCAAACTCATGGAAACTGTTGATTTTGACTTGGAAGTCTGCTAGCAGTTCCAGACTGTTACAACCCCACCCTAAAATTCCTAAAGTAAATTCTGGCACTGGGCTTTAACATAAAACTAAAAAGTAATCCGAACAGTTGAGTAACAAAAGTATAATTTATTTTACAATCCAGATAAAAACAACTACTACAGGAGAAAATAAAACACAGGGGAGCTTAAGACTTCAGGGTCTCCAAGGCCAAAATAATAAACAAAACACCCCTTTATAACTATAAAATAAAACAACCACTTGCTAAAGGAGAACTAAAGGAAAATACAAAACCTAAACTCCCTTACTAACAAAAAACAGGAGAAAACAGGTTATAACAAAAATGGCAGAGAACCCCTACCAGCTTCCACCTCTGGATAATTGTACAAAGTTGCTCACAGCAAACTTAAGACAGTTCTCACACACACACAGCTCTCAAGCAGAGTCACAGCTTATGGCCCAGGTCAAACAAAAGGAGAGGCTCTGACATCTCCAGCTTGCTGCTTATATATGGCGGCTGACGAGCCCCAACACACTTCACCTGCAGCAATCAGGCAGAGCTGAAACAGAAAACACAGAGCTCTCAAAAAAAGAGAGCCCCTAGAGGTCAGTGACCGTAACACAGACACATCGATGTCTGTTCTCTAAATCAGTGCATCATGGCCAGGCAAAGTGCACAGCATAGCGGAGATGCATACAGTGTAAATTTGGGGGCATAGAGAGGCGGCAGTGTCACATGAAGCAGTACCACAAAGACGTTTCCGCCTGCAAAGTCATTTATATCAATCTCCTTGGCAACTACTCAGGCATAGAAACATAACTTTATCATTAAGAAACCTCAGCAAGTGTCCTAACAGTTTCAAGAGGTTGCATCGATAGATAGACATCGTTAACTGGACGCGCTATGGTAGGAAAATCTGACGAGGAAGCACAGATTGTCAGAACATCGACAGCACATGTACCCAATTGTGGAGGAGCTCCTCCAGGCTGTGATTAGTTTTCTTCGCGGCTATAATCGGCAATGTATAATCCCTGGTGCATGTCCGTCAACATGGATTAATATTTAACGCATTAGTCAAACAATTCCTCATGAAGAAGACAAAAAATATGTCCAAACTATAAATTTGGGAACAACCAAACTATGAACAAAAAAGTGTGACTTATTGTTCAGAAAATATGGTACTGTCTTCATGAAATGCCTAATGCTAGGATCCTGGGATTAATTTATTATTTCCCAAATTTCATGTTTAGTTTTGCGTCAAAGTGTTCAATCTCCCTCTACTCTCAATCTCTGCTGAAAGAAGAGTACAAATCTTTAACTGTCAATCTTGTTTTTACATTAAATGCAGGAATCTAAGATAACTGATGATCTAAGTTCAGACTTGGGTACAAAGCCTTAGGGTATATATGTGTGTGTATATATATATATATTTATATATATCATGTGTGTCTACATGTTGAATGTATGTTCAGTTGAGTGTTGACAGTGACAATAAGAAGCCTAATCCAGGGGTATTTGTGTATTACTCTTATCTCCTCTCACATATTTTATCCTCAGGGTACTTAGACTGCTCTCCTGCTGCTCTTCACACAAACACACACACGCACAGGGCATGCACAGGGGAACTGGCACCCATTGACACGCAAAACACACACACACAGACGTTTATACCTTTTCTCCACAGTCAATAGTACATGAAAATCCAAGGGCGGATCGGAGAATTTTGCCACCAGCGTTATGATCGGGGGCAAAGCAGGTTCTGAGGACTGCATTTGTTGGCGTGTGTACATGAAAAGATACAGTCTCCATAAATGACTGTGTTGCTGGGATGTAGAATGTTGCCATCAGGAAATTTAAAGCATTGCTTCTTAGCCTGAGAGAAGATGACTTACCAAGCTGCAGCTAACCTTTCTTAGCTACGGCTAAGAAAGGTTCCTCGACAGTTTTTTTTATTTAATCTATAAATATATTAGCTGCCATTTCAAGTTTTCATGGGTGTCAATCACACATTGCTTTGTTGTCAACTACAAATTTAAAGCAAACTGAAAGGACTGAGCAAACTGGTGCAGGGTTTCCTCAACTACCTATTTGAAACGATTACTAAAGATCTTTGATAATGAAACCCAAGTAGAAAATATGAGAAATGAGCCTAAAGGCCACTCAGACAGCGAGAAGCCACTACTCCAAAAGCAACACATAAAGCAAAATTAGTTTGTCAATCGACTCACAGCTGTAATTCTTGAGACATGTCCTGAAGTCTATTTAAAATTTTATTATTTGTCCATGAAGACTACTGCTGCATTTTGAGTAAAAAAAAAGGCAAACTCTGACAACACCATCCCAACTGTGACGTTTTAAAGTTAGATGGAGTGGTGGTAGTCATGCTGTGTTGGGTTTTGCTGGATGAGGGCAAGTTGAACTTCACAAAATAGATGGCAGAATGAAGCAAAAACGTTATGTGGAAACATTAAGGAACGTCTAAAAACATCAGCCAGGAAGCTGAAGCTTTCACAAATGTGTCTTCCGAGCAGACAATGATTGTAGACGTACCAGAAATGACTTACAGTGACTTTAAGTGAACAGCTGCATCTACATCTGCATAACCATCACTGATACTAGTAAGCTGTGTGTGTGTGTGTGTGTGTGTGTGTGTGTGTGTGTGTGTGTGTCTTGTCCTCTCTTTCTGTCCTTTACAATACAGAAATCTATAATTCACTGTCACTGCTGGACCCCACAGCAAACCCTGCTACTTGATGTGTGTGTTCATTGTTTTCTAACATTTTCTTCCACTCTCTTTACCTTTCTCCCTACCAGGTAAATCCCAGCCTGCCTCCTCACCTCCACTAAAAGTAAGAAAATCAATACCTGTGATCTCTCTTTCTTTTGCTCTCCTTTTCTCCTGGTCTTGTTGCTTTGCTTTGCTTTGCTCTGTTGGGTTTTTAGAAAATGTGTACAAACACACATGCACATGTTGGAGAAAAATTTATGGTCTGGATATTTTAAAAGTGGTCAATTTCTGTATTATTTATGTGCTGCTGGATGTAACAAATGTGGCACACTGAACAGGCATACTCATCATTTGAATTAAACATTTTTAAAATCAACTTTCAGAAAATAAATCGGCTTTTGTTTTTCCAGCATTTGTTTTAATCATTCCAGATTGGTGAATGTCTTAATGAAACAAATACGTTGCAAAAAGCCTGAGAACAGTTTATGCAGTAATTTTACTAGAAAACAATGATTCTAAAAGTTGTTTTGTTATTCTGGGATGGTATTATGAATGATGCGTTTTGATGCAGTGTCCAAACTTTTTGCCACAGTTATGTTGATGGTACTTTGCAGGTAACAAAATTATAAATTTTATCACAACAGTCAAATATTTAGAGAAGGGTTATTTTTTACTCTGTACACAAAATAGCTTCTGAAACAAACAAACGTGTGATTTTTGGGGAAAATGATCTGCAAATTGTTTTAGATCCAAAGCATTAAAAACAGTTTTGCAGGTTTGAATGAAGGTTCTGATTAAACTTTTTTGGCAGTGTTTTTCTCATCTGTTTTGAGACAATATTAGGATTTGATTCACTCTTACTTTTAAACTGTTTTCTTTATTTAACCAAGTTAAATATGCCAATTAACTGCAGAAAGTGGTGCACTTCTTTCGAGCAATAGTCACTCGATACTTATGCTCCTACTTATTATGTAATTAAAACGAAACAAAAAAGCTCAATAATCCAAAGGTGGATACTTGGTGACATGCTCAAGATTTTTATCTTAAGGTTGCAGTTTCTCTGTAAAAAGAAAGAAAAATGCGCTGGCTAAGAAAACCGTCTCCATCTGTATGAATTGCCTGAGCTTGTGGGCCAAATATATACCATGCTTGAACTGCTTTTGATACTACATAAAATCAGTCGAGGGCCCAGAAATGTCCCCCAGATTGGCCTAAATATGTACTTCACACAGCAGGTCGCTACACTCAATTCCAGTTTGTTGCTGAAATCGTAATTTTTTGTGTGTGGGTGTTCTTACTACTAATTAAATGCAGCTGCAATCAGATGTTTGTGTTAACAGTTTATGACCCCAAAGCGACCTGCATGCGCAGAAGAAGAGCGTAGACATCGCAAAGCAGCACGCTGTTTACTGAAGTAATAATAATGGATGCCACTGTCTATGGATCAGTTTTAAAGTTGTTGAGCAGCTGACAGTTTTGGCACTAATAAAGTTAAGGGTGTCAGCACTACTTCCTTTAGCCATTGTACTTTACCACAACTCGCTTCTTCTGGTACAGAATTATGATACATGTCTCATGTCAATTAGTAAAACACAACATGACTGTTCTGACTGCAGATGCTTTGGAAACTATTGAATACGTATTGAAATTAGTATCACATATGGAAGTGGCACAAATTGGACGCTTTTTGGGGTGAAAAAAATCAGAATTGGGACACATTTGATTTGTTATGAAAGTGTGAAATTCTTGGACCTCACTGACGATACATGCTCGTACTCAAATTACTTTTAGTATTACTTTAAAAGACAGAGTTTTCCTGCAGCTTTGACAATGCGTTGGTTTTGACAGGAGAATGAATTCAGCTTTATATCAGTCTTCTCTCTGAGAACATAGTTATTTAAATAGATTTTACAGCAGTTATCTTCATCTGGTTGTGATGTGACTTGTTGTTTGCTTTATCAGATGTTTTTGTCATCCTTTCAGAGGGTGTATTATTTCAACTGTTCTTCAGTGAGTACAGATTACAAAATGGATGAAAATAGGCTTAGAGCGAACTAGGATGTATAAATTATACTGAGTAAATACCTTCATCATTCTCTCTTTCTATATTTGTTACTGATGTCAAGTTTTCAAAATTTAAATATTCATTCAAGCTCACTGAATGTTTTTGAGACTAATTGATCATATGCTGCTGGCTACTTACGTTTTTAACAAATTAATAACATGGATTTTTATGTTTATAGAACTGAAACAAACACTGAAGCAACGATCATGAACTTAAGTATATAAATGAATAAACAAATATAATTTGATATACATTAAAAAAGTAAAAATACTTTATTGGACATGTTATTGAAATGCTAAGAATTGTACTACTAAAATGCCATGAAGCTCAGTGATTAATAACATTCATTCAATAATCCTTTTAAATACGCTTGTACAAAAAGCCCCACATGTATTTCTATTGAGAATCTTTTCTACCTTTAGTCTTATTCATACAAAGGAGTTAAAGCTTAGTTCACTTTTAATCTCCTGACTGAACCTGGTCACCCGCAAAACCCAAAGAAAATGAGGATTAGTTTGACTGAAACAGCTACCTTTTTCTGTATATTTCTGGAATATTATATATTCTTTTTCCATTTGAAATATATAAAGGCCTTTATGTTAAAATAATTGGCCAGTTTAATCCTATGTTGTAGTAATATGATGAATGTGGAGAGTGGAAAATTAGTTATTTTCTTTCCAGGATCCAGGAAGTTTCGGAATGAGTCTGCCTTGATACAGACAAGAGTATAAAGACCAAATAAAGAAATGAACAATGGAGTGGAAAAAGTATTTGGATAATCTGTCAGTTGTTAATTATATTTACCTTAACTTGCAAAGAGATGACTATGGATCAGTTATAGCAACATAAGTTACTTTATTAGTAACATGTTGTTCTCTATATCCTACGGTTTGACTTCTACACTTGTTGAGTTAATCGTTTTATTTTAGCTTTTAACAGTTTTATTTTTCTACACATTTGTAAGTTTTGAAATGGTAGTACAAGTATGTACAGAAGTCCAAGCTTTTGTTGTTACATGGTAAGAAATGATTATGAGCTACTGCTGGTAATCAGGTGCATTGGATGAGATGCAAACAAAGACCCAGAAATGGGCAAAAGGAGCTGAATCTGGGCTTGGATGAAAGCTAAATTTTCCATTTCTCACTATTGTCCTTCATCAGAAACAAGAACATAACTAAACAAATATGGTTTATTTACAGAAGAAGATGCATTACACATTCAGCTGCGGGTGAGAGGTTGTGCTTTTGTTCTAACCTGGCTACATACTGAAAGCTGTGACTAACATGCTGCATGCAAACGGAGAAGCAGAGATCTTTTGTGAAATTCAAAATGGGAATCAATAACGCAAAACTATATTTGCAAGAAGTCACTGTGGAATGCATAATAATGTAATTCTGGTCCTCCTTCAGACTCAACTCTGGGCAGGGGGGAGAGGGCTGCATTCATCTACTGCAGAGATAAGACCAAGTTAGCCATGTCTGAGCTGTTCAGTGAGTTTGAAATTGTTCATTCTGGCCATTTTATCATGGCTGGCAAAGATTTCAGTTCTGACAATTGTGTACTGTTTTTGTCCAAATACCAATATGTCCACTTCAGGCATCAAACCAGCTACAGAATTATTAAATTGGCTCAAATGTCATCTGCGTATCCAGATTTTTTGTGGATTGATATTACAGTCAACAATAGTAATTTTCACATTAATATGATTTATACTGTGCAGTCTGTTGGACAGAGAAGTGTAGAGGTGATGTCACTGTCATCAAAACCGTTTCACCTGAGCGAATCAGAAGCTTAGGGAGAAGTCTTGGAGTTATGGAGATGTTAGTTTGACAAGAACTCTCCCTTTTCAGGCATTTTATTACAAACACAAAACATCCAGTAGTAATGTTTTGATACCAGGACCACTAATTATCTTCAGCAGCAGCCGAAGATAAAGTGAAATAACATCACAGTGTTTATTTTTTGAACATTTCTTAAATAAATGTCTATGGTTATCATTTGAAACTAGACTTTAATTTGAAACTACATCATGATAATTATTGAAATATGGTATTTTTTGTCCCTATTATCCAGCTGTATCACAGCAGCACTTTATCAGCACAGTTTAAAGCTGCCACTATTGATCCTGTGCCAAACAAACCAGCCAGACCTGTAGTGGACACCTCTGTAATTATTAAGTATTTAAAAGTCAAGTGGAAAAACACAAAAAATGATGTCTTCCTCCTTTCTCTGAGCTCACTACACTCAACCTTTTGACAGATGGAATGAAACGTACCATCATGTTATCCTTCTTGTAAAAATGAGCAGCTATTCCCATCCGCAGTCTCCCAACAGGGGATGGTGGTGCAGCTCAGCGGCAGAGAAGCTGTTTGATCCCTGGACCTGCAGCTTGTTGAAGTATGAGTAAGCGTAGGCAAGCACAATGGAAGTTAGAAACATCAAGCACAATTAAGCAAACTAACTGCATCAATAGAAAAAGTGGAAACAGATTGTAAAAAGAGTTGTAAAAGAAATACAAAAATAACCGTGAACATGTTGAAAGCAACAACAGCATGAGACATTAAGTGAATATTGAACACATGAAGAAAAGCTTGTGGGGGAAAAAAAAAAGTCAGGAAACCAGCTGAAATCTGTCAGTGTTTAGAAAGCATTTCATGCTAATATGTGTGAATCACAGCAACAGGAAATGCAGCATGTTGAACAATGTCCACCTGGGAGGAGAAGGCAAAATCCAGGAAGCAGTTGTTAGGCGAGAGGTGATGAACAGCCTGGATACGTCGCCAGTCCGTCACAGACAACAGTACACACACCCTCATACCTGAGAACAATTAACTTAGAAGGAACCTAGAGAATCATGCATGCACAGAGAGAACATTCAAACTCCATGCAGAAAGACCCAGGCCAGATTTCTGACTTATTATTTCTGTCTTTATTTGGCATTTAGCAAATAAAAATAACTATTCTAACTGACCTAAACCAAGATATGTTTGGTTTGAGTTAGCTTTAGACAGTGAGAAAAAAAGGTGTATTGTATTTTTATTTGGCATATTTTAAACTTCAGGTTTATAGAAGATTAGAATAAGATTTATATTAAAATATATGTTTTTATCTACTTGAGATAAAGATCGTTTTACTTACTTGACTTACTTGTCTCCACTTTATTAAAAGTTTCACATGTTACATCCATAGCAAGGACAAGTAGGAAAAAAATAGAGAAGATGTTATGGAACTTAGCTCTTTGGTTTATGTTTTTTTTTTGTCACAAACAGCCCTATTTAAAAAATATTCTTCACTGCAATTGATGGTTGCATGAAAACGAGTTAGTTATACACTGAAAATACCTTTCATTTTGAAATAAGTGTACTTAGAGTTAAAAATTCAAACCCTTAAAATCCCCCCCAAAAAATTAAATAAAAGAATAAATATATTTCTTATAAATACATTCTTAAAAAATATATTTATATATGACATTTTACCATATTTTTCAGCATGTGCAAATTTGCTGCTGAACATCTTGGATTTCATTTTTCTAAATGTTTAACAAGAATGACTAAATATTATAAAAATGAACATTCGTCAAAACCTGTTGGACAAAAGGAGTTTAAACATTCCAGTAGGAAAATGAAAAAATATACAAACAACTGGTAAGAATGAAGCATCAGTTCTTTGGACTATTTGGACTTCAGGTCATCATGTTTTTCAGTCAGACTTCTTATTTTAGGTTTTTTTTTGTGACACTCAGCTTCTTAGCTATTCTTATCTCCATCATAAAAACTAAATCCTTATCTTCACTACAGTGCGAGGTCATCCTTTGGAGCCAGAGGTCTCCTTCTTGGTTTGCTGCTCTGCAGAAACACTTTTCTGCTTTGCAGCATTTAGTGGAAAAGGGGGAATAAGCTATTGAGATGTTATCGCTTTCTTTCAGAAATTCTCCGAGGTTTTCTGTGTCTGAGCCAGCGAGACAGAAGGATGGACTATATTAACACATACCGCAATTGTTAAATATTTAAGTCCTATTTAAACCAGGTTATCCGGGGAAAGCCTAAACATCATGTAGTAGAAAATGGATAATCTACTCATTTTGACTGATCTTACGGGTCAATCAAAACTAAATACAGGTTTTATTTATTCTACATCTTTATTATGGTAATTTAATATTTTGTTTGTCAGAATGTTGTCTTGAGATGACAGACATTCCTGTTATCTAAAGGCATTTTATCAGAAAACGCTGTGTTGTTCCATTTAGATGGAAGTAAAATCAGTGAGGATGCCATCAGATTTTTTTGTTGATGACAGATCTGTCCGTTTACCTTGATGAACACGCTTCATACAAAACAAACTGAACTCACAGAACGTCTTGCAGTATTTTCTACCGCACTTTTTCCCTTTATGCCATCTTCATTTCCATCCATCCATCCATCCATCCATCCATCCATCCATCCATCCATCCATCCATCCATCCATCCATCCATCCATCCATCCATTCATTCATTCATTCATTCATTCATTCATCCATCCATCCATTCATTCATTCATTCATTCATTTTCTTTTCCCCATTGTCCCTTGGTGGGGTCGGGAGGGTTGCTGGTGCCTATCTCCAGCTATCGTTCCGGGCGAGAGGCGGGGTCACCTGGACAGGTCGCCAGTCTGTCGCAGGGCAACACAGAGACAAACAACCATGCACACACACACTCACACCTAGGGGCAATTTGGAGAGGCCAATTAACCTGATAGTCATGTTTTTGGACTGTGGGAGGAAACCGGAGTACCCGGAGAAAATCTACACATGCACAAGGAAAACATGTAAACTCCATGCAGAAAGACCAGGGCCGGGAATCGAACCCAGAACCTTCTTACTGAAGCTCTACCAACTGCGCCACTGTGCAGCCCCGCCATCTTCATTTGTTTTTTCTAATTGACACAGATGTTTCACACTTGGAGAAAAGAAAAACAGAGATTGACATTTGGTTACATCCTGCAGCACAGACATAGAGAAATCCACATAGAACTAATTTTGCAGAGATTTATTGAAATTAAGCTTGAAACAAAGCAAAAATAAATACGGACATAAAATACCTACCTGACACTTTCAGACAGATCGCACAAAACTCCCTTTAAAAGTATTTTTCCTGCATGAGATATTCAAAATTCATTAATTGTTTTAATTTAGGTGATTTTTTTTCAAATTGTGGCAGCTCTCATTTTAACTGAGTTGAAAAAATATACAAGCTATATGGAATATAGCTATGTTTCTATTTTAAAAGAATAAAAACGGATTTTGTATGATCAAACTCTGATTTTCTGCCCATATGACCCCGTTTTTCCTGAAATAACTGAAAGGAAACTTCAGGTTTATATAGGAACCTTAGAAATAAGGTGGATAAAACATGTGTCTGCGGAAAATAGATATTTTTTCCCTTTGTCATTAAGGTGCTCTAATATTTTCAAGAGCTTGGAAGGCTAAAAGCAGGTCCAACTTTACACCATATGTAACTCCTGTCAGCTATTTAATGTGTGTCATTATGTTCTACTGGGCTCCTTTTTAGAGCTAAAATTTAAGTGGAACATGATTGTTCTTTCAAAAGACTTCTCTTCAAAACTCTTGGTAGTTATGTGTCAGACAAGCAATCTAGCTCCATGTCGAATGTTCAGGATAATTTAACAGCATCAAGCACACCTGAAATAAACCTTTTACATTTTTCTTGAGAAACTGTTCAAATGTTTCTCCAATCTACACATCTAGAGAGATTTTTTAATTGTATTTTACATGGTTTCGTTTTAACCTAAATTGTAAAAAAAAAAAAAGGTGATGATATACTAGATGAACATAAGTGCATCTATTTATGTACATATATAACAATTGTATGTACATATACATAAACAAATGTATCTGTTATTTTTTTGTATCTACACCTGTAAAAACTACAGTAAGAATGTTTACATTATTGGGAGAAAATCCAGGTTCTTGTTGCTAAAATTCATTTCAAATGATTTGAAATATCAGCCATGATTGTTATACACCAAAACCCGCTTTAAATGGCGCTCCTGTTACTGGAGAGAACTGGTGGTGTGGCTGTGTCGGGGAATTGGGCTTGGTGCCGTACATCTTACCTTGTCCCTCATTGACATATAGGGCTGCTGCTCCTGTGCTTCACTTGCTGCGTCTCCATTCCGCCCATGTTGAAAAGTTATGGTGTTTCCATTAAATAAGGAATGCAATTAAAATCACATGTGAATACGTTTGTTCATGCAATAAGTAATTGAAAGACATGTCATCCATCATCCTCCAACTTCTTCCACTGGCTCTTTTCTGGTTTGAGTCAGTGACAACATCCGGTTGTTGATTATGTGATGTGTGATGCAGAGAAGTGTTTCCATTGCCATTTTGTAAAGTTCAAGAAATCACATTATTCTAGCGCCAAAACTTACAAACAAAAGTTTTTTCAAGAATGGCGTTTCCATTAAGCAAATTTATTTTGGAAATGTCCAATTGCACAATTATATGGTCAATGGAAAGGCAGCTACTGACAGTGATGGTACTTTATGTCTGTCCCGCTGGGGCTGCTGCGACCTTCTGGATCTGACTCCTCACAACCTTCGCTGATTATTTTAAAGCTCTTATGAGAGGTGTCAACATGTCTCAGCATTTTAATTTTGTGAGATAAACCTTTAAAAGTAAACAAATTCCATACATTTTGTAGTCAGAGTAATTCTAGCGTTTGATGCCTGAACCTGTGAATTCAAATGACGATCACTATAGGTGTGTCATGCAGCATGCCACAGATAATAATCTGGTCAAATTGAATCGCATGAGACAATTCAAAACTAAATTAGATAAATTAAGAAATTTCAGAGAGGTTGCAACATGTTTTAGATCTACTGTCAATTCTTATTCTGTTGTTTTTGTGCTGAAATGCCTCACCAACTGCCTCACCAACTGTGAAACAAGCCACGCCACAGGAATGTTGTTCCCGAGTGTCTCAGGGGGTGGTTCTCATTGGCCTGCTGTGTCAGCAGGCACTGTCATCGGCTAACTTCTTCTCCAGGGTGCTACTAATTTTCTGAGACTGCATGTAACCACAATTGTCTTCAGTCTTTCATTGCCAAGGTTGTTGCAAGACATTCAAAACGTGCTTGTTGATCATGAGACCATGCACAAGTATGTTTAGATATAAATAAATGCCACTGGTGTGAGCTATGTAAGAACTTAGGCGACTTGGGGGTCTAGTTGACCAATCTACACATGGCTATTAGTATGTCTAGACATATAAAGGTCATGAAAGTTACATGCAAGTTAGAGGAGTTGTTTACAGTAGTTATGGAGACATACTTAACTCTCAGCAGTTTTCTCCTTAAAGAGAAGGGGGAACATGATTGTGTTTTTGTTTTGTTAGACGAAAAGAAGCCAGGAAGAGTAGGTAGCAATATTAAAAAGTCCAAATCCCTTCTGGTTTTCATCCCCCTTTTTTGCCCAGCAGTTATATTTTCATGATAGACTGATGGCAAAGGGAACAATGCCTCCAGTCTGGGAGCATGGCAAGATTGTTAAGGTAAAAAAGAAAGGCTTGAAGTGAAATGTACATTCACACCTGAGGTTGGTGCAGAAGCAGTCATTTTAAACCTTTCTGATTTTATAGCATTTCTCTCTAACTCTATCCTTCATCCAACTCCTTCTGTTACTTCATTTACAGAAAGTAGTGTGATGTTCCTTACACATGCAAACATTAGGTACACATACGCAATCACCCAGAGTCACACATTTATACATAGGTCAATCATAGTGATGTGAATAAAACCCACAGGAACCTTTAGCAATGCGCCACAGTTTAAATATTCATCAATGCTTAATGAAGGCAAAGAAATTGATTGATTAAACTGTGTTAGCTTCACTATGGGAAGGTGTGAATGGCCTTTTGTTAACTGATTAGACTGCAGTAAATAATTAATTGGATCAGTGGGTATTTGGAATGATTTGAACTCAGGATTTGAACTGATTGAACACAGTTTTTGCCTTTAAGAGAGACCCAGATACTGCTTGATGCTCTCCTTGTGTTATTCTTTGGTTTTGTTAAGGACTATATTGCATGGAGAGCCTTCAAGTTCAGCATCAATGCAAACAGGTAACCCAATATCAGCACCTTAGTTTGTTGACAGTGTTTTAAACAGGCATTGTTTGTGAAAGCTTCACAATCCTGATCTGTTATCTTATCTGCACAGCATCTGGAAATTGGAATTTAATCTAAACTTTTAGTCTAACATATATTACCACACCTGGAAGATGTTAGAAGACCAACAGTGGTAAAGAACTCAGTTAAAAATGACAGTTCTTGATTCAGCCCATGACCAGTTTTATACTCCATGCAGTATAACAGCATTATATTGCTTTAGTCTGTTTTATCCAATGGAAAGTTCCAGAACCTCAATGTCCAAGATGTGATGTGATGTGATTGGTCAAGTACGTGATGATAACAAAGGAAATGTGTTGGGAAAGGTTTTAAGAGAATATGTACCATCAGCGCGTAGGGCAGCTGCTGCTTGAAAGCTTTTATTTTGCTAGTTTTTGCTAGTTACAGTTATAAATAATCTCTTGGACTGCAGTGAGAAACTGTTAATACTGAGTGAAGTCGTTTGATTATTTCCTTTCCATCAGATTTGTATGTTGTTTTTTTTTCTTCAGATGCATCTGCTGTGGAAATTACAAGGAGGTTCATCTGCTATTCACAGTGTGTTTTAAAGAAAAATAAGATGGCAACACCAGTTTCTTATCATTTTCTACCTCCTGGGAGCTGCAGAAAAATGCCCCCTCATGCCCCTGCTTCACTTCTCCAGCTGTGAGAGCACATCTCCAAGCGAAAATCACCCGCAATGAAATACAGGTGTGAACAGCCACCATAGAAAACATCCAGGCTAAATTTTGCAATACAAATTGGCCAAGCCAGAAGTAAAGAGAGCATTTCTAAAAATGGACTTTGTGATGGATCAGACCAAAAACAATGCTCTTCAAGTCAAAACCGCTCATGTTGGTGTGACCCCATCACTCGAATGTGTTGCAAAAGCATACAAACAAACACAATGTTTAACTGGTGTACCTGAGGTAGAGTGAAAACAAGGTAATGTAATACACTCTCATGCTCCACGCACACACACATAATGACATAAGGATAGAAAACACACTTATCTAACACAAATTATGCACACCTGTTGGCAGGCTTGTGCTGAATGACTTCTACTTTGGACCAACTGTGTGTCGCACTTCACTGCTGGTGGCCAATTAGTAGCAGCCTAAGGAGTGACCTCCTGCTGAGGCTCCCAACCAATTATAGGGCTTGATTTATACCAGCAATAACTTCCTCTCACACTTTTGCACACGCTGCACAAGGTTTCGACTGTGGGCTCTCATACACAGGTAAATGATGTAGAAATTAGTATGAACAAGCAGAGTTAAAGACATAAACAATGGAATTGGAACAAAAACCCACACTAATAAAGTCAAAGACCCCCTATATATGCTATAATGATCAGCAATTAGAGCCTTTAGCAAAACTGCTCATATTTCAAGGAAGCCAACGGATGCTACAGTAGCAGTGCTCTGATAAAAACTTTTCATTTTTGCATATCAAGGACAAATTATCATAACAACTCTATAGTTTTGTGATCTGTCTTTGTCTATGGATTATGTCTGCAGTAACAGCTAATATAAAAGTAATGTATTTATACAGTAGGGTTATATCAAGGATTTCTCATTGTACAAACCACATACTTTGTATTGTGCTAATAGATAGTCCTGGACCTTTTTATAATCATACAAAAGCTGTGCTTTTCACACTCATGGCTTCCCACTGACTATTTAAATAAACCCCCCTGTGTTCCTAAAGGTTTAATTGTGATAGTGGCCTCCTATGATTTTATTTATTTTTTTAGTTTAAGTTGAGCTGCTAAGAATCTTGAATCATTTGCAGTTTCACGCCGTTTTCTTGGTGCAGAGAATGTTTTTTTTTTTTTTTTTTTCCAGCACAACATCCTAGGCCAAACTGATGTTTTGGCTTCAACTCAAGTTCTTCATTTCTAGTTGCAACTGACCCCAAAACTATGAATAGAGGCTTGAATAAACTTCAGATGAATGAGGTTCATTATTATCATGCACATTTAGACATGAGGAAAAAAACTCCAATGAATTAATCTCCTACTGGTATTTTTAGAGATCCTGTGTTTGTTCCCAGCACCAACAATGATGTTAGTGGCTATAAGAAACAGCATATTGTCTTTTATCAGCCTGTATAGACTCCTAATAAGTAAGTTATGTACCAACCCGTGACCCTGCAAGAATAACAATTTTAGATGATGGAAAGATATAGTTTGAATTTTATACTATAATTGAGTTAATTGTTACAATTTAACTTGATAAAAATATATATCCAGTTGTAAACAGAGCATTTACACCAACTGAAAGCTTCATGACAAGCAACATGTTCCACTGTCTGGATAAAGATGCGTCTTAAACTCAGAGCAAAAACTGGTCTGTACAAAAAGTTTACTTTCTAAAACGGTTAGAAGTTTTCTGCTCGCTTCTTCAATGGATGATTCAAAACTTGGTGAATAAAAAAAGAAATTAAATTACAAAAATTAAAGGAACAAGAAGCTCCAGAACCCACTGCAGCTGAAGGATTTGATCACTAGCCATCAAGCAAAACAAGCTTGTGGGCACTCCTGAGGGAAATGCTTTTATTCTAATGTTACAAATCAAAAGTGGACATTTTGTTTCTTAAAGCAGTGCCACCAAAATGACTCATACACTGTATGGGGAATTCATGAAACAAAGCAATCTCCTGTTCTTTTTTTTTTTGTTTTGCAAATGTTTTGCCTGCACTATTTGGTTTATTTCTGCTTGTTTATGCAGCAGATTTTCTAAAACACACAGAGAAACAAACACACTTGACAAAGAAATATACAGAGAAAAATCTTTTACTTTTTATTTCTGTTTTTTAAGTAGAATCAACTGAAAAGTCAAATTCATGTCCTGATAAGGGACTCATCCAAACTTTGAGAACAACATGCGACTAAATCAGAAAGGAATGCAAATCATTGTAAAAGATGATGGATGTTAAGCATTTCGCTTGGAGACGCTTGGAGATAAAAAGCCTTAATCTTTTAAATAAAAGTATCAGATTATAAAACTTTTATATGTAGCTACTAATGCAGAATTTCAGATATACCTAATACAATATTTTGCTGTACCACAATAGACAGGAAACATGTTCAGTGTGCCATTAATCAATCCGTTGTCTACCCTTATTCTGAGATCCGGTCAGATAAAAAAAACACATCTGGAAGCAGGACTCAGACATTTCTCTCTCTGGTAACTTTCTCCTGCTCATTCTGAGGGATAACAAGGTGTTCCCAGAACAGAAGGGATGTGTAGTCCCTCCAGCATGTTCTATCCCAGGGTCTCTTCTCCATGCGATGTGCCTAGAAAACGTAAGACAGAAGAAGTTCACTTTCTTCACTTGCATCTGGAATCTGATTCTTTTAGTGATCTATATTTCTTGATCATCAGGTCAGGCTTGTATTCCATTGGACCTTGTTGATTTTGCTTAAAAATGAAAGAAGTGTCTTTGGTTTCTATTGTGCAGTGCTGGGTAAGCAATCACTTGCCACGCCCTTTTCAATTTACATACATTTACATAAATGATGGTGGTTTTTTCTTTAATTTCCTACATAATACATCATTCCAGAAAGACTGAGCGATAGAGCTGTTTTTAAAAGCAGATTTGCCTTCAGCATTTAGTTTTAAAATGTGTAGGGTAAACTTAGGTTTGTCCACATTTAGCTCTGGAAAATCGATTCTTAAATAGCCCTAGGTTGTTTTCATTCAAACCCAAATTACATTTAATAGAAGAACATTTGGCATGGATATTTGGTCATCTGCAATTTCAGACTGGTTAAGATAATTATGATCAAATGGGCCCAATCTATCAATCCTGGCATAATCTGAGGGCATGTGTTCCCAGTAGGAACCGACCCAAGTGACTGGGGGCAGGGAAGTTTGGACCTTTCTGTTCAGGCTGCTGCCCACGTGACCCGACCCCAGAGAGGCAGAATTTAATAGACGGACATTTCATGTCATCTGCAGTGGTTGACAGAGCAAAACAAGCCTTGCATATTTTCTGCATGTAGTTTACTTCTGCAGCACCAATCCACAACAAATATTGCCTCAAGGCACTTTGCGAAAAAAAAAAAAAAGATGTCAGGTGTTGATGGAAATGGGTAGTAAATGTGAATAATTGAAATGCTTTTGCAGCTGAACTTTCAGGACATGACTATCACTGGAGTCTGCAGCTGTGAGGAGGTGATGATGATACCTTATTGTTTGCTCTGAAAGACTGTTCTGGTCAACTTTTAAATGCTCCAGCTGCAGAACATTTGTTATTTATGAATCTTCTGATCATGCGCTTCTTTCATACTGATCATTCTGACGGCTCTGTGGATCTAGTTTCCAGTTTGATCTTGATCATTTCCCCCCTTTGATGTTTCATGTCTTGTCATTGTGGTCTTTTTGTTCCACATTTGCACCTACCGTCTTGACAACCATTGATTTAAAGTCATTTAATTCTATTTGTTCAGAGTCTACTCAAAGAAAAATGTGGTCATATAACTCCAATGAATAATATAGTTTTGGGCTTTTGACAATCTTTGTCATAATTTTAAGAGTTAACTGGCCCAAATGGTGATCAGAACTAAAATAAGTGGGAATAAGATCCAATTCAAAGCCTTAGGATATAATAAACTATTTACTTAAATTATCTGTAAACACTAAACTTCAAAGACAAATCAATGGATGTCAGTTTGTCTTGTTCCATTCAGGCATGGGTATGAAAGGGTTTGTTTACAGGTGCAAGATGAAAGAAAGAAGAAACAAAATTACATAAATTAAAGCACCAATGGTCAAAGAAGTGAACTGACCTGGAGTCCTGCTGTCATTCCTCTACCCAAGATTATATTTTAGATTATACTGGACAAGATCCTGTTTGCTCTCGTAGTTTCTGCTTATTTAGTTTATGTCTGCTCTGAGTAAATCAGCGCTAACTAGTCATTGCTTGGCATATTTTTCTCCATTTGTTCATGCTGCTATTAATTTCCTGGCTCTGCCTAGTTCTGCTCAAAACTCAGAGGAGTCTGAAGCCTGAAGGAGGCATCAGGGAAGAGACAGGGAACGCCTTCTGGACCTTGGTGTATGTGTGTATATATATATATATATATATATATATATATATATATATATATATATATATTTTTTTTTTTTTTTTAAGAAATGCAATTGTTTTGTTATTCCAAGCAGAATCCTTCAGTTTTACTGCGGTCGCACATCAAACTTGAGCACTGAATGTAAAAACTCAACAGAATTATACACAATTATTTATTTTTTTAAATAAAATTAATAATATAAACTGTAGGATGGTAGAGGCCATTCCATGGAGTCATCAGTGAGTCTGTGAAACAAAAGAATCAATATTTTTTGTGGTTAGATTTGTACCAAACGGGCATTTGGATTTGTTTTTTCCTAACCTTCGGGTAATTATAGTGTTACATTTTTAGAAAAGCACTACCTGACATCAGCAGAGTACACTGTGTTACATCCATAAGTACCAATCGAGAGCCCAAAGCCTCCTCCACCAAGCACAGCCTCTGATCAGGAACTCTGGACTTTATGGACATGAAATATGTGTTGTTATTTGGGTAACAACACATATTTGGAGCACAAGCTGATCTTTTTTTTTTAATTTTGTATTTTCCCAAACAGTAACTATTAGTTCTCCTAGTCAAAGCTGTAAATAGTTTAAATAATTCTAACTAGGTGAAGCCATGAAACTTATAACTTCCCATATTTGTTGATGCAGCAATTTCTCTCAATATTTCATTGTGTGCATTAACAACAAATGCAAGATCTAAAGCTTTACTGTTACAGCTCTACAGCTGTAACAGTTTCTGATGACAAATCTGTTCATGCTCCCAAGATACATTCATGGCTCTTTTTTTTAACCAACAAATATGTACAGACCCTGAGGAAAACAATGAGAATGGTCTCCTGTGTATTACATCCTTGGTAGTATATAAAGTTTTGAAATATCCAGATCAAAATGCTATAGTTCACTATTCACTGTATTTCTAAAAAGTAAAGTCCACATGGAATATACCTTTTTTTTTCAGAGTTTTCCGTTTGCATGCATGTAAATTGAAAAGTAAGCTTCTCCATGCTATGGCTACATGTATTTCGCCAGTTCGTCAAAGTAGCACAAAAGTCCTCGTCTTGATAAACAAGAGTGAACCCATTCAGAAACTTGAATGGCTTTGATTTAAATTTATATCGACAACTTTGCCAGAAATATGTTCAATGATGTCACATTTCAAAGATCCTGGTTTTTACATTACAGGCTTTTTCATTTGGTTGTAAAAAAATATTTGTTGTGCCACTAACAAGCTGTTTGTGTTCCCCTATTGCGTAATGTTGAATTCACAGGTCCATTAGGAAAATAATATGGTATTATTATGCTTTTTAATTACACTCTTTTTTTTTTTTTTGCAGGATAAGAGAAATCCCTACTAAGGTAGTAAATTTGCCCTCTGATGTCTAATGAATACAGCTGACTGCTTTATATTCTATTAAACTATAAACCGAAACTCTCCCATGGAGAACCACAAGCTGTATGCATGTTTGATCAAATCGGGGCTTTTCTATGTGCAGACAGATTGGAAGTAATCTAAACAATGTCCACCATTGTGTGTGTGTGTGGGTGTGTGTGTGTTTGCATGTGTGTGTGTAGTCTCACTTAATTCTAAGTAACACCTGGGACCGTGCCATTGCCAGATGAACCCTGTGTCTTGAAATGAAATGCAGCCAAGGATGTTCATGCACACTCACTAGTCTCGGGTGCACGCATCCGTAATGCCACACTAACACACACTTTGAGTCATACATCCAGAGAAACAAAGCAAGTTGACAGACACAGACTACAGTTCAGAGGCAGGTAGTCTGCTTGCCTGCCATGCCAAGTAGAGGATTACAGTGCAAATCAGAGGCTTATCTGCAGAGAGTATAATGTAAAAACAGACAAAGGACCATGAGGGTAATCTAGTTACGCATTAGGAGGGATGGTCAGCGTTCCACTGTCAGATTACTCGACATACCTGCTCAAAATGTGTGTTCCTACTTACTGCATGCCTTGTATAGCTTGAATCATTTTACAGTAAGTTGTCAAAGATTTTTTTTTCAGGTTCTGACAGGACATTTGCTGCTTCTAATGAGACAGTAGAAAGAAAATCTTTCATACTGCTTGAACTTTTTAAAATGGTGTCAAATTATAACCACAAGCTTGAGCGTATTTTATTAGGATTTTATGAGTCAGACTGACACAAAGTAGGGCATAATTGAAAGGAAAAAACCTTTTACAAATTGGAATCTTTAAAAAACATTGTTTTGTATTCATTTTGTCTGAGTGAATACTATGTGTTCTAGCTGCAGCTAAAAAGAGGCAGGGAGTATGATTAAAATCAACTTATAATGTAGCTGATTTTATAGTTGCATTTTCAGACTCATAGCCACAACATGCAGCAAAACGATTCAAAATCCATTCAAGGATTTTATTATATTTTGTGTCGCCTTCCCCACTTTGCTCCATCAGATCAGTGGCATCAGAAATTAGCAAACACCTGGTGGAACTGGGAGCTCATCATAGGAACTGCCTTCTAGTCAAACCTCCTAAGTACGATTAACAGCATAATGAGAAGCATTGTTTTGACAATGTCCTAGAAATATAGGAACTTTGATAGCTGCAGCATTTTTGTAGCAATTGAAGGTAAAATAGTTACCTGATAGTGGTATGAAATGGCATTATGTGCCTGGAAAATACAAAGTACTGCCCATTTAAAGCTACAAGTCTTTTGGGGTATGTCTCTAGGAGTCTTTGACATCTGGGGACCTTTAAATTTAGGGTAGTTGTCTGTTACAGAAAGGTGAGTCTCTGCCCCAGTCTCCTTTGTTTTGCCTCAAGCAGGATTTCTTTCAGGATGACCCTGAATTTAGCACCATCCATCTTCCCATAAACGGCGACCCGTTTCTCTGACCCTGCTCAAGGAAAAAAAATCATATCCACAGAATTGTGCTACCACTATGTTTAAAACCGTCATGGTGACGTGCAGTGTTAGTGTTTTCAGTAAAGTCAAATTCGGGGTCCATCTGACCACAGAGCCTTGTTCCCATGATTGTCGTGTCCCCTACACAGCTGGAGGCAAAATTTAAACTGGAGGTTTCTGACTCTCTTCTTTTCATTCTTACATAAAAGCCCCATTTGTCCATTTGTGAAGGGCAGTACCAATGTTACTGTAGGCCTCTCGGTTGCTGCTCTGTTTCTGTTCTGCTTGTCACTTCAGATTGATGGCTAATTGTTGGTAGTTTTGGAGTCTGTCTGAAAGGTTTAAAGCTTGGGATGTTGTTTTCTAACACAGCCCTGTTTTAACTCATTCACCATGTTCTCACAGAGTTGTCTGCTTTGTTCGTTGGTATTCGTGGTGCCCTCCGTTTACTGGTGTTCTCCAACATTCCTCTAAGAACAGCTGGATTGACATTAATTTAGATAAAATTATAAACTCAGTTTATGAAATGACTTTTAAAGCTAACTCATTACTTCATTTAGTGGTATTAGGTCAAGGCCTAATTCGCAGATTCCTGTTCCTTCTATTGTTCGCTTGACCAAAATCAATGGGACATAAATTGCATAATCTCTACCTGCCCAGTAGGGTTAACTCAGACTCTCTGAGGCTGTATGAGTGCAGCTCCGGCTGTGAGGGACAATGATTCTTCCATTCAGAAGAAGGTGGCAAAAACAGAGCAGACACAGGAAAACGGGTCACATCTCAAGGAAAACAGAAGCAACCTTTGTGTAAAGAGAGATTTGCTGTTTTCACCACGTTTCCATATTTAATAAAGGACCCAAGAGCAGAAACTAACTGTGACAAAGAGGAGAGCGGTGCAATAATAAACAGAGAATAGACAGGTGAGCATTGCAGGAACATTATGCAAAATGGGAGAAAGCAGATATTGTGTCAGAAGTGACTCAAATTATTATGTACAGAAACACATTTAAGGTAAAGATGTAATTAAGATTAAAACAACTGTGCTGTTTAAACCCATTAATAACATGCAGCATTTATGTTATTGATTTCTTTGCATTGAAAATACAAAGAAAGTAGATAAAAAGTTAAATAAATACTTATGAATTTTGATTATGGATTGCAGATTTCTTGTGGCTCAACACTTGAATTAACTTAAATATGAAATGGGGAACGTGTGTGTGTGTGTGTGTGTGTGTGTGTGTGTGTGTGTGTGTGTGTGTGTGTGTGTGTCTTCATGAAAACATTGTCCAACCTACTGCTGTGATGCTGCATTTTAAACAGGAGTACCATCAATAAGTAATGGCATTCCAGCTAACGGTATAATGAACATATGACTGGGACACTGCACACATAGACACAGTGAAAAATGGCTTCTAAAGCTTCCAGATGCTTATTGTGAAGGGTGCTTGTTAAAACTAGATAGCTTGTAGCCCTCATTGTTAAGGATTTCCTTGTTTGTGCAGATTCCTGTCATGGTAATTTTAGTCCCCATAATGAAAGTTGACACTCTTTGAAAGCAGGCTCACCAAAAAAAAAAAAAGCAGAAATCCAGGAACAGAGAAAGAGAGCAAGACAGGAGAAGGGATTTCAGGTTGTCCCTCTCACTCAGACTTGTACACAGTTTTTGAAAGAACATTGAGTTAGTTGTATTTAATTTTAAAATTTGCCTAATTCAATTCGGCATTAGGACATGAAGATATTTTGAACACGGTTGTGTTACTGGTCAACTCTCTGCTGTCTGATGCTTCAGGCTTGTTTGGTGTGAGGAATTTTGAGGGAGCATTTGGTACATAAAATACAGTATAATATATTTAGGGGTTCTTGCTCATTGTCCCTAAAGCAACAGGCATGCTTTATATATATTCTTCTTGAGAAGAATTTGGCAGGGTGATTGAAATATGCATCAAACAAGTAGCTTTATATTGTCACAGACTTCAGAAGGCAAAGCCTGAAGGATGGTGACCTGTGTTTGTGGTATTTTATATTTCTGATTCAAGTTATTTTTTTGGACTGTCTCTCATAAAAAAACACCTTAACAGTGTTCGACCTGCTTTGTGTAAACCTCTTTGAATTGCTTGCAAGGATTTGAAATGGCAAGATTATTTTTATGTGAAAGAAAAATGGGGTTGGAAAAAAGGCGGGCTTGTCACAGTCTTATTTTTTTATATATTAATCTTAAATGATTCTGAGTAAATTTGAGTTTTTAAAGGTTTACAGTTGGTAGGAAACAGATTTCAGTATCTTGTTTTCATACCCCTCCATACATTCAGGTCTTTGTCTTTGAACTAGAAAATAAAAGCCTTTAGAGTATTGTCATCAACTGTTTCAGGATTTTTGTTTTTAAATCCGATATGCACAACTTGCAGTATTATTAGATCACAGTCTTGTGTATTCATGCATATAATCAGAACTGGCTGATGCTTACAACCTGTGTTTCTCTTCTTATTACTGTCAGTGCTCATGGCTTTTAATAAAGTACAAGTAAAAAATTGGTTTTAGCAGCCAACATTAGCATCTGTGAATGAACGTAGTGATGTTTTAGCTAACCCTCCAGGTGTTGCTTTCCTGTTCCCTTTGCATTCAGAGGGATTAACGTTGATATAAAACTTCTGGACCTGGACAGAGAAACATGAAACTGGACTGCAGAAGGACACATTTATTTTATGCTTGGTTTTATTTCATCAGACATTCTTTTCAACAATGTCACAATTATTTAGTGTCACCAGTGACAGTTGGTGTAAAGTCAGTCAGTTTTTGTCGTTATTCTTCAGCCACATTGCTCCTCTGCATTTAATTAATTTATGTGTCAATTAAATTCTGACGTTACCTTTTCTTGTTAGCATAGTTTCTCCTGTCTTATATCAGAAACATTGAATCTATTACCTTCTTCTGCCACCCTTCTAATGATTTATAAAAACTGATTTTGAGTAAAATTTCACGAAAATCTTCAATTACTTAACTAGACTGTGGGCAACTAAATATGTAAGAAAAGTATAATTTTGCGCTCCTCCACATAGGAATGCAACATTATAGGAGATTATAAAGGAACCTGGATTAAAAACTCATCCTTAGTGAGTAAATGTCCTTACAGCTGGCTCTAACCGTGTGCAGTTTTCCTTTTTCTCTTTGGGCACAGAGCGTGATTACTCAGAACCAGTCAATTAAATATAAAAGCTATAAACTGGGCGCTATGCTGTTTTGCTGCAGTTACTGTTGTGATACTGATGTAAATCATTGATAAATTACATGACTGGTAAACATTCATTTTACCGGTTTGATAAAAGTGTCATGTTGTTATTAGAAGCACCAGATGTTGCAGTAAAATAAAGCAGGTGGTGAGCTGCAAAGACACATACAGTTTCCATAATTGCACTTATGCAATATGGAGGGAAGGTATTAGTTGTGTAGAAATGTTATTTCTTAATATATACCATTATATCCTTTGGCGATTGCTGTTCTCTTTGGTGTCCTTGGCGATAATTTTTTCAGAAGTCATATTAATACCCGAGTCTAATCTAAAGTGCCTGTTGGATGAAAGTGTTTTTCTGAAAAAAAGTCAAGCTGTGCCTGTGAAGTAGGCTAGTTAGCAGTTAGCCAGCATTCTGGCTCAGTGTGTTCCTAGCTACTGTTACCTGATCCCTCAGTGTGTCTTCTCCAACACCTTGACTGTGCTAATTGGGACAAACCCCCTGTAGTTTGACCCTCAAGGGGTGCCATACTTTAGTTTGCTTGCAGATGTGTGTACACACGTGTGTGTTTGTGCGAGAGAGAAAGTCGGAGGGAGTAGCCAGCTGCATCTCTGCCTGTCTCTCTCATGTCATGTGTACACACACGGCATGTCTCACATGTAGTGTGTGTCCTGAACATGAGGTGCAATGCACAGCTAGAGGAATGGTGTAAAAGTGGCTACATCCAACAATATTAGGCTTGTTTGTTCTCAAACTGGTTGCTTTCACCAGAGAAAGAAGAAAAATAATTAATATTTCATGTCATCAACTACTTTTTTTATTTTTATCCTATAACCAAGCACTCAGGTTTTGTTTTGTATTTTTTTTTGTATACAAGTCAGTCTGTGCTTTGTGCAACTACTGCATTTGTAATGAGAGAAACATGTTGAAAATCTGACTTTCAGTTTTCTTGTCAACAACAATTACTGTACTGAGATGTTTTGAGATTTTTCTCATGTTTCTCGTCTTTTCCCCGGCACTAAATCAGGGACACATAATAAACGGTTATTATATCTAGAATAACAGAATTATAAAAGCTGTGAAAAGCTTTATTATGAGGTTATGAATTTGTCTGTCGCATCATCTTTCACTTGTTATATTTCTGTTACTTTTCTAATAGTTACAAAATTCTCTCTTGGTGATTATAATCATTTAAAGACTAAATCAATTTGTGCATCTCGTCATTATGTCCAAACCTCAAAGCAAATTTAATTTTAATATTTATTGAGATTAATAATATTTAATATTTACAAATTATCTACTTATTTGTGCAGCATGTCAGTAAAGTGGACAACAACAGACTGTTCACAGGACATCGTCTATCATTTTTAATGTTGCTCCTAATAAGCTCATGATCATAAAATTGATTTATAATGACCTTGTAAGTAAAAGCAGTTTTCTGCAGCAATTAGTTGAAAAATAGCTAGTCGTGCAGCAAAATAAACAGCAACAGAATGAAGACGCTTGGTTAGTAATATGAAAGCACAGCAAGTATCAAAAAGATGTCAAAAAGGGAAAAGATCAGAAGATCAGAGCAGCTTGAGATCCTGAGGGTTGGTTGAGTCGACAGTTGCCCACAGAACTGATTCACTAGTGGACTCTACATAAAGTCCAAATTTGGATTTGGTGGTGTATGTCAAAAAACTAATTTGCACAGAAAAAAACAAACTGCTTGATAAAAATGTGCATATTTTTTTTTATTATTTTTACTTTTGCATGGCATTTTAAAAATGTATTTTGCCTTTATTTAAACTATTTAAACCCACTAGGAATTTTATATGTATTAAAAAATAAATAAAAACGAAGAAAGAAAATAAACAGAAAGACAGTTATTAAAGAGCAGGGGTCAGACTGTGGACTGGAGTGTTTGATGGGTAAATTGGGAGCTATGGGGGCCAGAGACTCTATAGCCTTGAGTCCCAGTGCCATACCATGAGCGAACAATCTGTAATTGGCACCAAATAGAGGCACCCAACTGTCACAAAAACGACCCGATAGAGAAGAAAATGAACAAAAGGGTCTGAACACTACGATTCAGCGCCAGTGAAGGATCCGTTATTGTCGTCAGACGACCGAGAGCTGCTGTATCTCGGTCTGTCTAACATCTTTCTCTGTCTCACCTGGTGTGATAGTTATATGTTATTATGAAAATTCCTGGCCTTTTTAAATCTATCACTTTTGATGTATTTTTATAGACATGGCCTTTTCAGAAGAAAATGTAATTATTCTTCTGTGTTTATAGGAATCTGTATGTGACGAACTTTAATGTTCTGTAATTTGCTTCCTGATGAGATCTTTAAGGACTTCAGCTCTTTGGCCAGATAAACTGGTTATATCTGAAATTATGATAGTGAAATTACCCCTAAATTGTTTGTTTTTAATTTAGTTTGCAAAAATACACAGTGGAAAAAATAAATATAAGGATAAAATATATAAAATTAGAAAGTATCATTAATATTATACCCATTAAATAAAGTCAACATGTATTGAGGGATTTTTTAAGAAGCATTATAGACAGACAAACATAAAAATTTTGATTTCACTTTATCACTAATCTCCTGGAACAAAATAGCATAAAATCCCTAATTTCTGGATTGATATAAATGTAGCTAAACTACCGCAGCTGTGACGTAAAACCTGGAATCCGTACTAATGTGCTAATGTGGCATCCGTACACAGATTTTGTTTATTTGTGTGTTTGCACAGCTTAAGGCTTCATCTGTCTCTATTTTTTTTTTTCTGTAGTTAGATTACAACATCAATTCGCTGTGATAGTCAATTTAGTTGGTGAAGACATTCCTAAGCATTTTACTCTCCTAACACTCCGTAGCACATCAGGATTGAGGCATGGCTGCTAAATATGCACCCCCAGGCCTGTGAGCGCGGATGCATGTGTGCGTGTACATGTGTGTGCGAACACTGGGTAGCCAAGGCCTCCCCACCGTGTCTCACCATAGGTGTGCAGATGAAAGCTCCACTGGTGAGTGTGCTGACACACACATAAATACACACCCACATAGAGAAACAGAATGTTTGAAGTGGCACCCAGCAGCTGAGCTGAGTTGTGGCCGTAACCTCACTTTGACATCTGGGTAAAATCCCTCCAAGAAGAGCGCGCAGACTCCTACGAACTTGCTTCCATTTTCTCCTGCTTAAGGTGTGCAACCTTCACCATGCTGACAAATTCAACCATATATCATTGGCTGTGAATTATAACTGGGTCATTTTATCACATGTTGCTATAACTGTATTTTTGCTGTTTTTATTAATCCAGCACTTTTCTCAGGGTAACATGTAACTAACAATTTTAAATACATATATGGAGAGAGAACTAGAAGTTGTGTCCCCATCCGGTCGAGAAACGCTGTAAATAAGGATTCTCGCATTGATTTTTACTCCTCAGACTGACAAATTGTCCTAAAAAATTTGAGAAAGCTAAAGAAAGTAGTTAGTTTTTTGAACGGTGCTCAGATAAAATTCATCCCTGCTGACGTGAACATTGCATTATTACTCACTAATCGCCTGAACCTCAGTCCTTATGACAGCCAACCTCTCCACCTCTGATTTCAGTCCAGATCTGGCAGTTTGAATAAATCCCAGAACTTTTATTCACCCTGTTGGACAGCATCCTGAGGTAGGCAGCTTTTCATGGCCTGTGATGCCATGTTCCCACTGTCTGATGCTCACCAAACGCCTGCTGAACTAGATTTACTAAGAACCCAGTGAATAAGTGCCCATCCTCCTGCACCATCAAATCCAGCTGACCATCAGATATGTTTCTTTTTAAAGAGTCCAGATGTGAGATAAATAATATTGCTGTAGTGCAGTGACACTCCCAACATTTTATATAAGTACCAGAGTAGTAAGCTGGCAGACATTATAGTACATTATTGTAGCTTCATGTGTTTGTTTTGCTTCACTATTAAAAAGACATTGCTGAAAATGAGAATTTGTTCTCCATCACCTTGCATTGTTCAATAAATGTAAAAAAAAAAAGTCAATATGCATTGTTGGATGAGGGATACTGTGTATGTGTTAACATTTAAATTGAATTGTTTTTTTGTTGTTTTTTTTGTTTTGAGAAAAAAAATAAAAAGATTGCCAGAATTTAAATATTTTTTAGCAACTTCTATAAAACCTCTTTCAGTGAATTTGCTGCTACAGTATTTGAAGGTACAGAACGCAGTAGAATACTTTATTAGCATGTTTTGCTGAAGGTAGTTAGCTTGGTTACTGAATGCATCAATTAGCAAATCTCACTGGTTTTCAAACTTAAAAAAGCTCGTTAAGAAAGGTTTGGTTTAATCTAATTTCCAAATTTAAGTACTTTAGAGGTAAATAGACCATGAGCAGCCAACAGCACATATTCTTAATTCAGTGTTCATAAGGAGTTCTCTAAATGTTCTCCTCTGTACTTATCTTTTAATAGATGTCTGATGAAGTAGAGACCAAAATTAACTGTTTGGTTATGGACACCACATCCCAGGCGATTCAAATGTTTTCTACCTTTAAATAATTTGGCCACGTTTTCATCTGAAAACAACTAAAGGCCGCACAAGTACTAGCAGCATTACATGCGTTAGAGTTTGAGGATTTATAATCTATTACTATCAGTTTGTGCTAATAGTACTAAAAGTAGTTACTGAGCATGTAAATTTAAAAAAAAAAAATCTTGGTTTTCGAGTTTGGAACTTTAACAAGGTTGAGTGGGTTTCATTTTATTTCCATATCTGTGGTAAGAAAAAATAATAATTTTCAGAGTTCTGTTTTTATTTACCTTTGAAAAGTTTTTAATATTGGTACCAAACTTTTTCCTCAGAACCACTGAAGTGAGATTAAGTACCAGGTTTAATTGGATCACAATTTGAGAACCAAGAATGAAAATCATTCAGGCAACCAGAACAAAAAAACCGTCAAACATAGTCAAACTATTTCCTTTTCATTACTGTATAGATTGAATTTTTCTACTTTATGTCACCTTGAAAATGTGGTTCTCTCGCAATTATCATACCAGACGGTGTCGCAGTTTTATTAGCCAAAATGTGCCAGTGCACATATTCATCTGTTGTAATCAATTATAGATTAGCCCTCTGGATGCTTTTCAAGATGGTGCTGCTAATTTCACCAAGCAGAGCAATAATCCCACAGGGGTTGGAAAAACACTTTGGTGGATCTCAGATTTGACTGAAAATGTTTACTAGACCATAATGCTTCCAGGCTTTGTTATCACTGCTGCAGTTTTAAGGACTTGGATTTAGCATTTCTAAAATTAAATTAGACTTTGCACTACTCTACTGTACAGAATTTATACACAATTTATGTTTGTGTATGTATCTGAAAGCATGAAGTAATAATCCATTCTCTTATTTTTAAGTCTTTCTTCTGGTATAGCTCTGGGGGAATGTCTTGCTTTGTGGAGTACTGCTTCATCAAAACACAGTCAGTTTTATTTTAATTAATTTAATTCACTTTCAACTCACTTTAATTTTAAAATTATTCAGAAAAAAAAAACTTTCATATTTATTTTTTCTGAGAGACCGAGTTTATGTGTCAGGTTGGATATGAACATCCTCCAGGCAAACTGCAAACAGGACTGCTTGGAATCCATCAAAGTGAGTGCACTGTTTGTGAAGAGTCGTTTTCAGTCTTACTCATGTGACCATCTTCTAAATCTAAATAAGAAGGCAGAATATGTGTGTGCGTGTGTGTGTGTGTGTGTGTGTGTGTGTGTGTGTGTGTGTGTGTACACATGCTTGCATGTTTTAGAGATGTAGACCTTCCTGTGATACCACCAGCAGAGCTGATAATGATCCCAATTGATTGCGGCTGTTAATTAAGAGCATCTTTTAATTAATTATGTTCCCTGAATCTACCTGTTATAAATAATTCCTATCGGATAGTTTTCAGAACAGTAGCTGCTGTGAACCTTTTTCATCTCGTTTTAGATAGAAACACAAAAACTCTTATTTTGTCTTAGGTTTTATTCTATTCTGTGTGTTTGTTTGTGTGAGGGTTTTTGAATATTTTTGCTTTGACATTGTTCTGGGTAGTTTCTCCCCTTGATACACAGTTTGCCACTTAGACGTTTTGCATTTAAAAATTCTGATATGATGAGTCTTCTCAATCCAAGTGTATATTTAAAGTAGATTTAAGAACAACTGCGATTTTTGAGTAGAATGAATCTGTTTTGAAAACCAAAACTACAAATGTTTTGAGAGTACATTGAAGGACAGCCAGTGATGCCTCGAGCTGAGGACAACTAAAAGCAATCAATCATCAGCCTAAAGTGACTGGACCAAAGGTGTTCTGTCTTTTTCGGGTCATCTTCCTGGCCATTTTCCACACCAAATTTGCTCTTCCATGTCTTTATGGATGTTGCTTCCAACATTGCTCTGCAGTAACACTGGAGAAAGAAGTGTTTCCAAAAGGTTTGTTGCATAAAGTTGTCCAAATTATCATGTTATGCTAAGGCATTAAAAGTTCCTTTCACTGGAACAAGCTTCATACTTCACAGTTGGTATTAGTTTCCACATTGAGGATGGACGGCTAAGGGGTTAATATTTCCTTCTTGCACATTTCCTAGGAAAGTATTAATTTTATTGGAGGCTGAATGTACATTCATACACTTTTATATCAACAGTTGTTAGATGCTACGTCCTAAGGGTGAACATGCACGGATGGTCAGACCTGAGAATGGTGGCAGTTGTTTTAACTAATTTCCACTTCTACACTGTTTCCTGTTTAGTGGAATGGCTGATTTGAAATTCGTTTGAATATCTTTAAACCCGTACCAGAATCATAAGCTGCTACAACCTTCTTTCTGTAGACCTCAGAAAGACGGCACTGCTCACACCAGAAACAACAAACCCTGAATCGACCCTTAGCTAAATAAAAGTCTGAAAACTGTTTTAAGGCCACAAACCATAATCCCAGACTGCAGGATGTAAAAAGAAAACTAGCTGAGTGATCTGAACCAGTTTTTTCGACAGGGTTGATCAAACACTTACCCCTCCCAAGCCCAGTGATCCATGTTCCAGGTCTATTTATCTTTACCCCGTGTCTCCTAACCATCCCCCAGCCTCACATCTCTGAGCTTTCAGACAAAAGCTGCCACAGCTGTAGAAAACCTCCTGTGTAATACCAGCACCAAATACTGCATGGACCTCAGCAGCTACAGGCCAGTAGCACTGACCTTCCTTCTAATGAAGACCCTGGAAATCCTGGTCCTCAACCATCTTCACACCCTAGTGAGAGATTAGAGACGGCTGATGCCATTATCTACCTCTTGCACCAACCTCATACAAACCTGAAAGCACTATGAGAATCATGTTCTTTGATTTCCCCAGTGCTTTTAACACCATGCAGCCTGGATTTCTGGGGCATAATTTGGAGCTGTCATAAACAGACCATCACCTGTCACAGTAGATACAGGACTACCATCCTGGCAACCCACAGGTGAGGTCTTAGTCTGAGTCTGACAGCCTGGTTTACCATGGGGATTTTGAAGGGAGCCTTCCTATTCACCCTCTACACCGCAGACTTCCCCATGCACTCCCCAAGCTGCTTTATTTCCAAGGTCTTAGACGAGCCACGGATGACCACAGCACAGGTGACCATGACACAGAGTACAAGCAGCTGGCACAGGATTGTGTGAACTGGTGCCAACGGAACCACTTTCAAATCAATTAGGAGAAACTAAGGAGCTGATGGTGAATTTCCACAAGTTAATCACACTGACACTGGTGAACATCCAGGGACTGAACATGAAGAGTGGATTAATAGAATCAAATAAAAATATCCTTTATTACCCAACAGTGGGATAATTTAGGTGTACCAACAGCAAGTTAAAGGTTAATGTAAGCATGTATTAGTTACAAAAAGTTAAAAAATATAAAATTTTAGTAAAGGGAAATTTACAATGTACCAAAATAGTTTTGTGGAGTTATAAAAAGTAACTCAGATTAAGGAAAAGTGTATGGCGTGTTGATTTGGGCCACCAGATTCCCAAAAGTTAAAAGGCTGGAAAAGTTCACCAGGAAGGCTAGATCTGTCCCTCCAACAGAAAGCTTATGAAAATAACATTACCATGGCACCGTTTTCTCAATTTGCCTCTCATTTTGCTGCTGATGCATTAAAATTTCTCCTACAAGTAAAGAATGTCTCTGTTATTGTATTTTCTGGAGCAGGAGTGTCCGCTTCAAACTCTGCAAAATGAGAAAGTTCTTTACTAGAAAAAGGTCAACTTAATGACCTTCAGTATCCAATTGGTTTGAGCAGAAGATCTTAATTCATTTGGATAGGGTTAGGTTTTTGTACCTGATTGTCTAAAAACTACTGAGAGCTAAAACATTGTGAGTGTGTTAGAAGTTGGAGCTTGTGAACATTAAAGCTGTTATAGTAAATATGCATCGTCACAATTAATTTGAGGGAATCGGACTAAAGATCACTAGTAGTTTGGCTAACAACGGTAGATAATGCTATATTTATTTTCATGAATTCCTAAAGGTAACATTATTTATTTTGAGTAATAGAAACATGAAGTGCAGCAGACCTGAGGTTAATAAGAACCATTTGACAAAGGTTCACAAAACAGAATAAATTACAAGGTTTGCATCAGATTAAAAAAAGCATCACACTTTCACTGTCCCTGACAAATATTAGTTATAACAAAGACCCATGACAGTTTGTCACTACAATTTGTACTTTCTTACTCCCCACTTAGCTCAGTACACGACTTCTTAACTTATCCATGCATAAAATATCCATCTTGACACAACTGATTTTAGCTACTCTACAAAAGATGCTCTTTTACATGATTTCCTTGGAACAGTGATTGGTCTACATTGCTGTGTGTGTACACAACAAGCCTGGCTGCTGGTGAATAATTCAAACAAAATGCAGTGTTGGGGACATCGTAGCATTCTGCTTTGTGTGTACTTTTTGGCCCCAAGGCAAGGGATCCGTTTAATACTCTGCTGCTGTGCAAGAATTGTCATTTTCGGTATGAATTACACTGTTGAGCCGCAGACACTGTGTTGAGCCGCTTTTGTAGACAAAAGTGCAAGACTTTGGGGGCATGTTTTTGGCAAAATGTGAGTGCCGAACTCTTTCCATCTGGGTCTGCTCAAAAAATGGTATTGTAGGCTATCCACTTTATGCAAATACAGACACTTTCTTTCTGTCTCTCACACACACACACACACACACACACACACACACACACACACACACACACACACACACACACACACACGCACACACACCTCCTGCTGTTACCATAGATGGGATTAGCCACCTTACCCCTTTTTTCTGTCTTCCATCCTTTTAGCTCCCTCTTTTTGTTTTTTTCCTCACCCAATCGTTCTGTTTTTCCTTCCTGCACAATTTGCGATAGATTCACATTTATTTCTATTTCTGCTTTAACATATATGCAAACCTATTCCTGCTCCCCCCAATGCTCTCTCCAGGGTGCCACTGTAACTCAGTAGGATAGGAGCGTTACCCTTGCTCTGCACCCCTCTTTGACCACACCCCCACTCTCTTCCTGTCTCCCCTCCAATTAAAACCTTGCAGGACTATCCCTCCAATACCCAAAAGCTCTACACCTGCACGATTCTCCACTCTCTTGGCCAATCAGAATTGCTGCTCTTTACATATCAGCAGGGGGTGTAAAGCTCCTCAGCAACACTGACTAGGGGGGTTGATGGGTGTTTTGGGGTTGGGGGGATGGGTACTGTAGTAAAAATGGTGACCTAGATTTTTCTCCTTTTTTTTCCAAACTCCCCCACCCGTCTCTGTTCTCATTGAGCAGAAGAAACATTTGGGGGGAAAAATCGGCATGACTCTGTTCTAAGTTTCATCCAGGTTATATTTGGCTAATGGGATCCAAATGGGGTTTGATGAGGTGAAGAACTTACAGTCTTGCAGTCCTAGTTTTTCATCAATTTTAAAACAGAATCAGAACACACAATCTGCTTCTTCCAAATTTAACTGGACGAGTTAAAAAAAAACAACCTTAATGAGAGTTAACAGTAAGATGAGCAAAAATTACATATTCAGGGAATTTTGACATTACTGACATTGAATCATTACCAGCATAATTTTTTTCAGTACCTCTGACTCTAAATTTAAACTTTAAAAAAAAAAAAACATGAACATTGATTGGAGAGTTTGCAAAAATATGACAAAGAGCTCGAAAGCAAAAAAGGAAGAAATGTGTCTGAGTCAGTGTTGCTGGTCTGCTCAGCAAATTTAAATTTTTACACAGCATGCTACTGAATTGTAGTTGGTTTTTCAGTGTTTCCTTATAATAATTTGCCTCTGACTTACTTATATTGTTTCTTACTTTGGGAACATGTATCAGTGCCACCTTGGCACCAGCACTGCACTGAAAAACAATGATGGAAATCATCTAATAAATAAAACTGAAAGCTTTTCTTGAAGTCGTCAGGGTCTGTTAGAGTGTTTTATTTCCCTCCCTGTTTTCTCCAAGGTATTGGAGGTGTTAAATATGGCAGGGGAAAACGGCAAAACAAAATTGCCTTGTGATCCTTTATGGAGCCAAAAAAAAAAAAGAAGATTAAAAAAACAACTTATGAAAACAGGAAAAAGCTTTCAATTTACCTGGAAGATTACAACATTATGGCCACAAGTAAATACTTTTGTAAATTGCTTTACTGTTAAAGTAACAAAACTGACTAATAAGTCAAGAGAGACACAGAGAGTGAGGGAGGGGAGAGTAACGGCTTAAAACTGAACCTTTTATGTCATTATTTAAACATATAAATTGGTTTTCAGAATTTTAACCCACTTGGATTAAGATTTCAGTACTCTGCCCCGTTTTTCATCTTAAGTCGGCAGTCATTGAATAAAGGAACGCATTTCATACTTTAGATAAATTTATGGAAGCAGCTTTTAATCAGCTACCGTTTATACATTTGTTCCTCAAATCATTGCATGTATTAACACAAAAAATAAATAAAAAGGGTAAGTTAAAAACAGAAAGTGTTGTGTTTTTTTGTTCACATTTGGTGAAAAAAGAGACTTTCAGCTCTGATTTAAATGGACACAGTATAATGATCCAAGCTCACCTAATGGCTACCAAGGCCCTTGTTCACTTCTGATGGACAATGCCAAACACAGAAATGCGTTTGATCTAGTTCAAATGCATACTCAGTGGTTAACACGTGTTGATGTCTTCTTTTGAGCCGTAGCTAATTCAAACTCGCCACAGTGGCAGTTTCCTTTTAGGCGGCGCAGGGATTGGTGGCTTTGATGTGAATCTGAAATGAGAAGCTTTTGGGATGTGGCATACAGTGCCCAGAGAGGTGCCTGCAAGCCTGGCTGAGAATCATGCCCCTGGACTCAGAAGCTACTTTTGGTAATTACACAGTATCTCAACATGGCTTTATGCCGTAAAACCAAGAAAGGTGTCATTAAAACTTCTTGGATTTTGGAAAAGAAGAAATGGACTGCTTTTATGTTGTTCACAAAAAAACATGCTTCGCTGATAAATAGACAATTACTGCAGTCCCAAAGTGGCAGCTTGGCAATAGATAGATGACTGAAAACAGTTCTGTTTTTGATGTGGCTCAAATAGCAAGCAATTGTTAAGAAGAGCTCTGCTTTCTTTGACAATAATTCCTGCCAACATTTTCAATAAAACCCAGTACAAGTCCATATGGCACACAGAGAAACAGCTTGATTTTAGAGGAGACTGACAGTTTTGATGTTAATACAAAGCAAAGCCTGTGATTTATAAACACAATGGGCCACTAGGTGCCAGGAAATCAAGTGCAGTTAAAAGGTTCCACTGAAACACATTGATTTAAAACCTAATTAAGCTTCAACCAAAGCAATTTTTGGACAAGTTTGAGCTTTGACAGGACAGTAACATGTCTTAGATGCTCTCAACACAAACATGTCAAGGTAGAAATCCTGGACCTCACATCAATATTACTGTTTTTTTTTTGTTTTTTTTGTTTTTTTTGGACAGGCGAAAATGTGGTTGATTTTTGATGATCTTTATTTGAGAGACAGTTCTTTATTGGCATGTAGCAACAGAAAGTTGTAGAAAAAGAAAGTTTTTTATAGCTAACTTTATCATTGTTCATAAAGTATGACAAAAATCTTGGAGGATTTAAATAATTCAGGTCTGTTTCAGGTCAATGTATTTTAATTTATTTTTCCTTAATCTGTATAGTAGCAAAATGTCTAATAAATATAAATGGTAAATATAGCATTGAAAAGTCCCTTTATTCTTCTGGAGATTTTTTACAGTACTTTTTCTTTTAGATCTTAATAGTTAATATCAACCTGCTGGCTCTAGTTACACCAGCAAAGAGAGGTGGTAGTAATTTAATGGGAGATGAATCCACTTGTGTGTCACCTTTTAATCAAAATGACATAACACACATACTTTGGTGTCATTGTTTGGTCTGCAAACATTATCCTGATGGTGCACTAATGGTACTTGTTTATCATGAAAAGACATGATTTTAATTTCTTCCATATTTGTCTCAGTGAGTGACGTTGTGAGAAAAGCAGCGATGTTTATGCCTCTTGACTTTTCAAAGGTTAGAAGTAGAATAACACCTGCTTTTGAATTTTTTTTCTGCTGGCATTCTTAATAGAATCAATGGCAGCTCAAGTGCAGTGAAAGGCACTTGATGGAGGGTTTCGTCACAATTAAACCTGCGTGAGCAGCAGAGAGGGAAGGGAAAGAATTAGGAGCTCCGATCAGTGTTGTGCTAAATCAGGCAAAGCTGGCCACCCAGTCAAATGCATTCAAAGCTGAATACTTACAGGCTTCTTTCTGCACTTTCAGCTGATGGCTAAAATTTTAAAACCCACAGTGAATTTGAGTACATCGGTGTCAGCATTACGCATAAAGCTGCCATGTTCTACTAAGACAATTTGAATTACATTTAGCCTCTACAGGCTAAATATAATTTAGCCTGTAGAGGCTAAATTACATTAGCCTCTACAGGCTCTACAGGATGTAGGTTGATCTACAGGAGATGATCAACCTGTAGATACAAGTTTGATCATCTCCTGGTAGCGCTCGACGTTGCAGCTCAACATTAAAACCGACTATAAGAGGTAAATCTTCATAACATATCCCGTCGGGATCCCTTCATTTAGAGCTCTGTTGTGACATAAAAATAGGTTGTCATTGAAATGTTGTACATGCAACTCTTAAATGTCTGGGGGAAACCCAGACATTTAAGAGCAGAGGTCAAAAAACCAAAAAAGTGTGAGGAAAATTGATTCTAAGTTTTATTCATGTGCAATGGCCATTAAAATGTTTTTTCTTCCAATTCTGTGAAAAAATGAAAACTTTACTCACACTAGAAAGCAATAAAACATGACATTTTGTACACAAGTAAAGATAAAATACATTAAAGCTGCATTTCAAATGCAAATCAATTTCATGAAAAATTTAAATGAAAGATTTTTGAAAAAAATGTAACAAAACAATAAAATCCACCCCAAAAAATCCACCTTAGCCAGATTTTAGGATAAACATATTTTTCTTTTTCTCCTTTGTGTTTCTGCAGAAACCTTGGCTTCAAAATTTAAGATAATTTTAAGGTGTCATTGCTCTGATATTCATACAAGAAAATTATTCAATTTTTCAGTTCTTTGCTCATTTGGATAATTTAAAAAATATTTTAACTGAAAGGTTAGGAAAAAAAGATGCATTCATTATTAATATTCATGCTTTTTCTATGCATCCACTACAAAGCTACATTATAATTAATTGGCCCAACAATACATGGCATTTAAAATGTTATAGCAGCACCTTTCTGCTGTCCGGATTTTTATCATAATCACTCCAAGGTTTTGTCAACATGAGGTTTTGCATTTGCTGAAAATACTTGGAGAACTCTTCGCATGATTGACTATAACAAGGTTTTTTCTCTCTGAAAAGCCAGGCATTTTTTCATTTTTAAAATATTGGTTTCTTTCACACTGAGTTTTGTTCCCCTCTTCTGAAATGGATTAGTTAAAGTGAAAAAAAAAAAAAAATCTCAGGGACAGATTTCTCAGAACTTCAGCAACGTAAACCTGAAAACAATTTACAGCTGAACGTGACTATAGATGCTTCTGGATGAGAAATACTTTTCTTTCGATTAAATTGAGATTTCTGAAATCCGTCAGCCTCCTTGGGTATTCCATTTAAAATATTTAGCGTGATTAAGCCATTACCTCTGAGGAATCTTTATCTGTGACATTTCTACCATGCAGCAGGTTTAGATGCACAGAGGACTGTGTTGCTTTCTGCACCTGCATGGACATTAGACGGGATCACTTTTCTAAATCAATGTTTTCATGTAGTCCTCCATTAACACATGCATTATGGTGTTATTTCCCTCCTCTAAACTCCACAGGATGGCAACCTAGCACTGCATTATTAGCGTAACCTTGATGCCGAGGCTCATGAATGATTCGGGATGAGATTTTCTCTCTGAGCTCTAAGTTAGTCTGTCTTTGAGAAGAAACATAATGTCTCCAATGCATGCTAATTAATGGGCTGCAGTCAGTGTTTGCCATTTCCAGATGCAGGGAAAATGGAAAAGGTGCTGAGTGTCCAAAACACGGGAGTTAAAATTAAAAAAAAAAAAAATTACATGGCGACAAGAGTTAGTGATTGTGCTGATTCTTCATGATTTAAACTTTTTGCAGGAAATTCAATCTGGAAAAAATAGAGTATTCCAGTTTAAAAATCCAGACTACTTTATTCTGCCACGTTTAATTTCTGGGTGGAGTTTGCATGTTTCTCTTCTGTGCTGCCAGCCCAGTGTGACCCTGAAGGGAATTAATCGGGTATAGAAAATGGCTGGATGAATGAATTTTTTCCTCCCCACATGAACTCTTAGCCAGCATGAAGCAAGCTGGTCACTGAGAGGATCCGCGCACCACGCTTAAGTCTAAAGGTCCTTTTTTCCCCCTCCTCGGACTAATCCGTTTCATGTCTACAGACTTTGACTGCCAGTAGCAATAAGCAGGGAGGCTGAGATGGATGTACACATTTCTTATATATCGTACAACAGAGAGGTTGTACAAATAAAATACTCATGGGAAATAAATAATAGAAAGATCAATGGTGAGTTTGTCTGACAAGAGAGTGTAAAATGAGCCGCTGTGCTCGCTGGGGGAGACTAAGCAGTGACTCTAAAATCATTTCTCTCATCATAGGTGGTTTAACGGTAGTTCTGGAGAAGGTGTCTTTCTCAGCCATTTCCTCTCTTTGGTCTGGGCTTTTCATCTGAAATCCATTTTTCTTGCACTGACAGCAGACTTCTTCTCTGCTCTAACCCGTCTCCTGCCTTACGTCCCATAATAATCCAAAATGTGAGTTGATGTTTAGACCTGGGCACAGAAAGGCACTTCACCTTTCCAGGTCATACTCATTATATAAGGCGTGATCTGCCGAACCGATGTACAACGTAAAAAAAAGAAAAAAATCAAAGTATCAGAAAAATGGAAAGAGGAAGAAGGGATGGAGAGAGAAAGGGCAACTGTAAAATTTTATTTGAAGACACTGCTACATTTTAAATATATTTGTGTTTCTCTCTTCTTTTATTCTTCTTTCTTTTCTTAAACACATTTCTTAACTGTTGAATTTGACATTTACAGTAAAACTAACGCCTGCAGTAACGACTGGTAATCACTTCTCTTTGTCATAAAGTTTTTTTTATTTTTTTGGCATTCATCATCACAGCTGTCTTGGATCAGTTTTGGACTTTCCATTATAATCAAATATTGGCATAAAGTATATTTTATGATCAGGATGTTAGAGATTTTCTCATCTGATGCACAAAGAAACTCTGATGTTCTCAGATACTAATAACTGTTATTTAAATAAAAAAAAAGAAACACAATAAGGATGCAAGAGACAGAGTTCAGCTTGGATATATAAATACACACAGGACAAAAAATCATGCATGTTGAGCCTCATTCCAAAAGGTAATTTAATATTTACAAATTTGAGAAATTCTGTGGTTACATCCTACTGTAATAAATTATTTTACTAATCACAAATTAGTTTTATAATCTATCAATAATGACTTCTTGGCCTTTAAACTGAATTAGCTCTATGTGAAAGACATCTATTTATATGTATTAAGACATATTACAAACAAAAATAAACCACTTATTAAATTACATTTTTATTAACAGAGAAATTTGAAATAAGGATGGAAAAGAAAAGAGACCTAAATAAGATCTTATATTTATCAATAGTCTGTCTCTTAGAAACAAACAAAAATGGTTTTACATTTCGTAAACGCAGATCTGAAAAGGTTAAAAAAAATAAAAAATAGGGATGACCAAGATTTAGGACCCGTCTTGAACCATCAGCAAAAGCGCAATTTAGTCCGAATTCAAGCTGTTCCACCAGCCACAGAACCCACTGGGTCTCTGCAGGTGTGCCCCGGTCTCTGGGCTTGGCTGACGGAGAGATATCGGCACAAACAGCTGTTCAGATCGGTCTGTAGTCCACTTAGAAGCAGGTCCAGGTCTCCCATAGATAACTTAATTAGCTTAAAATGAAGGATTCTGCATGGTGTGTATGGAGGGAGAACAAAAGGAAATCCTGCATTAAACTGAGATTTATAAACTGACCTATAAAATAATTTCTATTTATATTTGACAACTCAAAATCATGTCCAAGTTGAAGAAGTAGGAAGTAATGATTCGACATTAGTCAATATGTTTACACATTATTGTTAAATAAATGCAGAACGTTTTTTTTTTTCAATTACAAAAAAATAAAACATTTTATGTTTTGGAGATATGCAAATGAATACAAATAAATGGATTTTCATATTATCCTCACATGTTCATATATAAAACACAAAACAATTTACTGTAACATAAAAATGTTTTCCTACAAATAATTTTATTTCTGCAGCTGATAAATTACCATTTGAAATTTTGTCTTGATTTTCACATTTCGGCATTTCCATGCTGATCCTGTTTCATAGATTTATCCCAAAAACAGAAATGGAGCAAAACTCACAATTAGTTAAATTGTGAAAACTTAAAACTGTAAGGAGATTCTTTTTGTCAAATTTCAGACAACAAATATTTCCTGCATTTTTAAAAGAAACAGGTTGTGATGTGCTTTATAAGTTAAATTTGCTGTTTTGTTTTTACCATTTTCTAAGCGTTTAGCTTCAAGCATTTAAATGAAGAATACTTTATTAACCCCAGAGGGAAACTAAATGCTGCTGCAACTCATACTGTAAAGGTTTCTCTGAAGCCTTGTTGTAGATGGCGATGGCTGTGTGCAGGAATGATCTCCTCTAGCAGTCTGTTCAACAGACTGCTAGAGGAGGAGGATGCTCAGGGTTGTCCGACACATTTTTTTCTTTATGATAACATGCTTTGCTTCAAATTCGTCTCCAGAAATTCCAGAAAAGTAACCAGAACATAGAAGGCTATTTACATTTTTTGTATGTTAGTATGTCAATAAAAAAAAAGTTTATAATTTTATTGAATAGAACACAATTACCGAATTTCTAAAGTAGCAAAAATAGTTCTCATGATAAGATTTTCCAGAGAGCACTAGGTAAGTTTTATAAAATTACACATACATGAGCGTGATTAATAAGATTAAGACCCTCCTCCCAGCTCTTATTTATTGTTTCTGACCGCGCTGTGTGCTTCTGCAGATTGCAGTACAACCACAGGGAGGAGCCAGAGGAGCTTGATTTTTACCACCAGGACTAACTTCCGGTTGTTGATCACAAGACTCGTGCCTTAAATGAATGAATGTATTTTATTATTTCCAGAGGGAAATTCACATTTATCCAAATAGAGAGGTGCCTGAGGCAGCAGCCCGGTGGGGTGGGAGCCCGGTGGGGTGGGAGCCCGGTGGGGTGGGAGCCCGGTGGGGTCGGAGCCCGGTGGGGTCGCAGCCCGGTGGGGTGGGAGCCCGGTGGGGTGGGAGCCCGGTGGGGTGGGAGCCCGGTGGGGTCGCAGCCCGGTGGGGTCTCAGCCCGGTGGGGTGGGAGCCCGGTGGGGTCGCAGCCCGGTGGGGTCGCAGCCCGGTAGGGAAGGACCCCGGTGGGGTCGCAGCCCCTAAATTGATTCATTCAGTCATAAGAAAAAAAAGTACTTCCATTGCAGTTTTTCAAAATATACTAATTTCGATAGCTGATAAACCACTTCATCCTGCTGCAAAAGTTGTATATAGAAAAATGTGAGTTTATTTAAAATTGGTCTGTTTCCATTGAGCAAATGTATAATCATATGTGAAATTTGCACCATTATATGGTCCATGGAACCACAGCTTTGTGACAGTTTCTATAAATTTGTAAAAAGCATACTTTTTAAATAAAAGTTACCTTTAACATGTTTGACTGATATCCAGACAAGTTTTTTTAATTGCAGGACTAAAATTCCTCTTGTATTTTTGAGAAATTTCACGATTCATCTTCATCACTTCAGATTCAAATCTGCTGAAAACAGATGCATCTGTTTGAACGATGCTAAGAAACTGACGTAACCTCATGAAAATCAGAACATTCAAACTTCCCAACTAAAGTCAACTCCAGTAAATCTGTCGCCCTGCTTTTCTAAAGGTGGCCCTGCTGCAGTCACACTCAAATTCTCAGCCATTATGGTCCATTTTGGAGAGCTGCTCTGCAGCCATTATCGGCTTTCCTCATAAGCAACTATTTGAGCAAGCTGCCAATGATGTGTAAAGCATTTAATTTTGAAATGAAGATTTAATAAAAACAATAATGATGATGATAATGATAATAAGTAGTTGAAAGATGTTTACAACTGGCAAATGTTAATTAGCCCGCAGCAGATTTAAATGGGCCTACAAATTAACGAGGCCATTTGGATTTGTTTCTGGACACAAAGATTTTAAAGAGGGGGATTTCTGACAGAGGTGAATGTGATGTCTCATATTTGGAGAGAATGGTCTGACAGAAATGTTTGAGAAAAGGGTCTGGGTTAAACACACATGCACACGCGCAGATAGATGGGAAGAGATGGGGGAAGCATCAAATTAACAGAGACTTTGACATCACCTCTCAGAGGACAAGATGAGACACAGACACACAGGAAACAATCATTGTTGATTGGCTCATTTGGAACCCACACTCGCATACACACAAACGCACTCACACATAGATGTTATAACAGCAGCCAATCACAACAGAGGAGGCTGCTCTCCTGATGTAATTTACATAATGATAAAATCACTATCTTAAATGAGCTGCCCTCCAAAACTACTGATGATATTGCACCCCCACCAACGCTCCCATGCACACACACTTTGGCAGAGGCAATGACAAGGAGGTGAAAGTGATAGTCATGCATTCAACCTCTCTCTAATGTGTCTTTGCACAAGCATTCATTTTTATTTTTGGAGAGTTTCTGGTGCCAGTGACACGCTCCAGTGAACTGTCAACAAGTGTGAAAAAAAAAATTCAGATTGGAAAAAGAGTGCGAAAAGAAATGACACGTAGAAAACCCACAAACCAACTAGGAGACAGAGGAAGAAGGATAACCGGAAGGACTTGAAGGGATTTCTGGAAGAACCGAATAAAAGTTGTGACAAAAAGGGCCTGGAAGAGAAAAAACCAAGCAGCAGACTAACATTTATCTGCATCTGTGTGAGCGCACAATAGACTAAGGTTTTTGCGTTTATAAGTGAACAAGAGCAGAGATCTTTGCACAGTTATTCAGCTGCATCTCACTGTTGTACATTCACACTGTGGAAAAGCTAGAATCACTGCGTTATGCTGCTATTGGTCACTGAGAAGACCTCTAGTACTCTGGGTACGTTCTAGAGAGTTGTTGTAAGAAGGGACACATATTTCTTGTTTACATTTTAGACCAGTGGCCACACCGAGATATGGCTAAAGATTTAATTTTTTGACAATTCCTGAAAGGATTTCTGACTTGCGGTTGTCACAAACAATAAACATCTGTCTCTAAAAGAATGCATATTGAAATTAGCAACCAATCCAAGTACCTTGCAACCTTAGTTTTTCTTTAACAAATACATATTTTTTTACTTTTGTTTTCTCATGACATTAGTCTGTATATTTCTTAAAGTATCTTTTACATTCTTCTCTTTTTTTACTCTAGTTTTTATGTCTTGTTTTTGCCATTTTCCTCTGTTTTTCCACCACATTCTCATGTTCCCTCGTCTTTCACTCAGCTCATTTGTCCCACTCTCATTCTTTGTGCTTTGCTTGACCTTTGTAGGAACATCCATCTTCACCAGTCTTGATATTTCCAAAAAAACATCACTTTCTTTGGGTGAACTTCACACATCAGCAGGAGTGACATGCAAAATATTCAAGCATAGTCATCTAAATATCAGTGGGAACACTGTAGACTAAATAAGCCAACACACTGTAAACTTAAACAAGATCCAATCTGTACTGACATATACGTCTTGTGATTGAACAACAGACATCTTGATTATCACATGAGATTTGGGTTTGCACAGTGATGCTTGTCAACAAAAGAAGTCGGAAAAGGGGCATACGCCTCCTTTAAACTGGATTAGGAGAACACTGTGACATTAAAGTCCCTGTAGGCTCTTGAGAGGTTCTGTTTAGATATGTGACACCAGTGGGTTTCCCTTTATATGTAATCAAACACAAAACATCCCTAGAAAAAGGAAGGTCTTGGTGATTTATTACTCTGTTAGCAGCAGGTAGAACTTCATCATGCCCACTCTGGCAAGATGTTTTCTAGGCAGGTCATGACCCACCGCAGCTTTGGCATTACCCCAAAAATACCCCCAAACAGCTCTGATAAATAATCCTCTGTCTCCACATTAGTAGAAACAACGCAAAGCTCAGGCCTCCTGCATGTCGATATCAGTATAACTGTCAGTGGAACAGGACTTCCAGCTGGGGAGAAGCGCACACACCTCCAAATTGAGCACAATCTTAGATTGGCTTGTTGTTTGGGGATGCTGGAAGTTCTGAGTTTTTCAGGGAGAAGTTCCAGAAAGGTTTTAGCCAATTCTGTATTTAATCAGTAGAAAAAATAAATCACTGATATTGTGACAGTAGAATATATGCACCTTATGCCAGGAATTGTGCATAAATGGATAATGCACAGTTGGAACTTCAACAACATGGATATTACATTGCAATGTTGGTGGAAGGTCAGGAAATCTAAGGTGAAAGTTGAAAGATTTTTTCACTTTTAGTGATTTTTATGGGGAAATATTTGCATTGTCAGCATATTTTGACTCTGGAATTTCATTCCTACCTCTTTGTGCAAAAAAATACAAGAATGACAAAAATTAAATATAAAACCAGCTACAAGAATGTTAAAATACAAGTTATAATTTATATTGTATCCTTGTTTTTATATGTGCGACAGCCACATTGGGGTTGAGTTTGGAGTTGATGGAAAAACTGTTCTAAAAGTTAGATTTTCTAAATTAATGAACACAAATTGACATGGTATAGGAGGACAAACGTATTCAATAACCAGAATAACTGCATATAAATCAGGAAATGCACATTTCAAAATGTGTATTTAAAAAAAACAACATATTTATATCATAAAACAAAATACTACGCCAGTCAGATAAACATATTCGACAGAGCATTGCATCATGGCCAACCTTCCTGATTTTTAATTGGAAAAAACAAACAAAAAAACAATTAAAATTCAAAAAAACATTTTTAAAGTACTCCTCCTCGTGTAGGCTCATCATAATTTTTGAAATGAGTTTATTTTACATGTTCTCGTTCCTTTGTGTCTGTTTGTGATGATAAGGATTTGTAGTGCAGAGACTGCGGCATGTTAACTGGCATATCTGTTAGGCTCAGATGCAGTTTACAGTGCAGATCACCTGTCACCCAGTGGACGGTTCCAGTGTCCGGGGAGGAAGGATCAGAGAGCACTTGGCGATGTGAGGGGAGCGGCTGGAGCCTCTCTGCTCCCTGCTCAGTCACAGCTCAAGGCTGCTGGAGAAATGCAGCAGAATTGCCCTTCTACGCTGAAAGAGCTTCATCAGCCATCTGCACCCCCTGATGACACCATGTCTGCAAGCACAGTCTAGTGCCATAAAACCACACTTTTGTTCCTTACAGCTGCATGATAATGTTCAGAATTTTAACGTCTTTACTGATTGTCCCGAAATTATATTTAGAAATTTTTGTACAATGTTAATAAAAAAGAGACAGGTGTGCATGTCGTATATTATTGTAGGATTTATTTTTAAAGAATTCTGAAATATTCTAAAAAACAACTATAATTATATTGTAATATTTAATTATTACGGAAAACTTCATGTAATTAAGCTGTAGTTTTTCAGAACAATAGTATACCTTGGAATTGGTAACCCGTTAATATATAACTGTGACTAGCAATTGTGAAAGTGTAATCTGTGAAAAATATTTATTCAAAAAGTATACATCAAGTTTCACGTCTTCAGTCCCTCTCATTTCATTAGCTGGGTAAAAACTGCACCAAGCTCATCTATGGTTCTGACATGGAAAGATGGGCTGTTCTGTAACCCAACAAGACTAATTTAGTATTTTATAATAAAATTTACTTTTGAGCTGCATCCCTAAAATTGTGGATTTTTGGACTTGTATATGAAATGCCTGATTGAAGTTTTTTTTTTTCTTCGTCTTTTCAGTTAGACACTTTAACGTAGTGTGGTGTTTCAGTCTGACATGCTTCAGAGAGCTGAACTCCACATTAAATAGAAACGGAAAACAAACGTGAAGACAAAAAAGGTGACAAAGTTGAAATGGAAACATGACTTTGGAGAATAAACACACTGACTAAATGAAGGTTTGGTGAAGGAGATGTATCTGCTAAAATAAAATTCATATAAACAATAAAATAAAGACCTTGTCCCAAATTGCTTTAAATAACTGTAAGGTACCCTGCACATCTTACACAATAAAACATTTTAGAGAAAGTCACTGCTCACACTCTTTACACACTAGTACAAATACAAGAATAGCATCACAAAAAATATTTTACAAACATGTCAGCCTAACAGATGTGAATCAGTTTGATGAATCAATCAGTATCTAGAAATAGTACAGGTTTAGCACATGACAATATGAAGTTTAGTGAGGCAAACTTTTGCTGTAATAACTGTAATTTGCAAAACTCTTTGACAATTATCACCAGAATTACAATTATGAGTCAGAATGCCTAAAGTTTCCCCAGAGGAGAGGATAAATTATCTGAAGGAAAGTAACAGAACTGGTACAAGGACTGGAGTGGTAATGACGAGATGAAATGGTAAATTAACCAGAATGTACTGAGCTGCAGCCATTGCTGCTATAATCAATGAAATGATTACCTTGAAAATACTTTACACTAAAGATACTGTAAAACACAACACACACACACAAACACACACACAGTTTGAGTGCATTGTGGGAAAGACCCATCAGTGACCCAGAAGAGTGAAGTGAAACTCTCAGGGTCTTGACAGATGTGTGTGCGTGCGTGCGTGCGTTTGGACACACACATCTTTGTATTGATGGTAGTCCAAACCTGCAGACACAGGTTAAAAAGGAATATTATACAAAATGCACTTTTTTGAGCTCTATGTCATGCCAAAATGTTATTCTCTTATCAAACATGTACCCAAAGTGTTTGATTTCTTTTCCATTCGTTTTTGATAAATCTTTGAATCTCCGATGACTGCCATCAGGGATGCCTAAGCACCTGCTCATACAATGCAGCGAATATTTCAATGTATTTATTTTGAATCACTGAACTCAATTTGGTCCAATTATTAGTACTCCTAATAAACCCTTAACTATAAATGTTACTGGAGCATTTGTTGTTTTTTGTTCTTGTTTTTTGTTTCACACAGATGCTCATTTCTTCTGGCCACCAGGCAGGAAAAGGATCAGAAAGTAAAAAAGGTTTCCCAGACATAAAATGAGCCTTCTGTTTCTACCATCTCACTGCCAACAATTTTGCCTGCATCTGTTAATATAGATGTATGATAGTAATAATGCAGATGCATTTCATACATATATTTAATAGCTGGAAAAAAAAATCACCTTTTTTGGCAGCAATGACTTCAAGTTATTTGCTATGTGACTTTATCAATCACTCAAATCATTACGGAGGAAGTTTGGTCAACTTTTCTTTGCACCACTGCCCCTGTTTATTGATGCATGCGAGCTCAGAAAGTTGTCATCAGCAGTATTTTTGCTGATATTTGTGGAAATATTTTATGCTAAGAAGGGCTTTTATTTTGCGTTCCAGAATTGCCTTATCCAAACTGCCACTCCACCGCTCCCTGACGAAGTAGGAAAGCTGCACTTGTAACACTGGAAGATGCCAGCGTAAATTGCAGAAGAAATAGAAATACAAAGGTATGTGTTAGTAGATAAGTTTTATGAAGAGCAAGTGAACATATGGTTCACATGTCAAAACCGATGATGTCTTTTAGGTTTGTTTTAAGTCATCTACAAACAACCAACAGTGTTTATTTAGCCTCCTATCATTCCTTTGTGTGTAACAAAAATAATTTTGCATAAAGTTCACACTAAAAACAGCAAATTCAGTTCACAGACATTAACATGACTTGATTCACATGTCAGTATTTAAAATTTTAAGTTGAGTAAAGAGCTGTTGTGGTGACAAACTTCATGTGCTTATCGTGTATTTCGGCTCATCTTGTTGATCTTGTCGGTTTTCCTTTTTCTAAATATGGTGAAAGTTTCAAGTTTCATTCACACGTTTGTTTTACAGTTTCTATTTTTATTTTATTTACTTTTCAGAAATTTTGCGTGAAAGCATCTTGTGAAGCATTTTTCATCAAAACCGCTTTCAAAAAGCACAAGACTGATTCTTTACTCCCATTATGATTTGGACAACATGATCAAACAAACACCTTCACACTCTCACCATCTCTGCTTAAAGACAATGTGTGAACGGTAGGGCTGTAGGATAATATCGATATCGCGATATATATCAATATTTTCTTTCCTAGAAAAAAATCGATATTCATCC
>NW_015114241.1:28848-45647 GCF_001443285.1 Poecilia latipinna | reverse complement strand
TATTAAGTTACCTCATGCAGGGAAGCCGACAACTGCTTGGTGGTTGGACTTACTACTCATGGAGACTGGGGCTGTAGGATAATATCGATATCGCGATATATATCGATATTTTCTTTCCTAGAAAAAAATCGATATTCATCCGCAAGTATCGTAACATCCATGTCACCTTGCTCACTCACTGCTTGCTTCGCCGGGAGAGTAATTAGGTCATCAGGCTTAGAGTGATACCTTCAGATGTTAAGTGTCAAGGTTAAAAAGGTGTCAAACTATTCAGAGCAGGGTACTTGGTGCACTTTATTTACTTTATAAATCCATGTAAGCTACAGTTTGTACTGTTTCAATTAAAAGAAACATGTTTTCTCACCACTTCTTTGATTCTTTTTGTCCAGCTGTCGACTTTAAGTCTGTGTCCATGTCCAACCAGAGCCAGGTATCGTGTAGTTGGTGCTTTTAAACAGTTTTCAGTTAAATTAATTCAATCCAACTCTATATCACCAAAATCACTCTGTCCCTCTAAAATCTTTCAGAAAATCGCAAAAGTGTATTGAATTGTATTGTTTGATGAATATCGCAATATATATCATATCGTGGACAGAATATCGTGTATCGTATCATATCGTAAGATTACTGTATCACTACAGCCCTAGTGAACGGTGAAGAGATGAAGTTCATGTCCTGAAATCTCAGTTTGTTTCTGTACCTCTACAGAACATACAGAAACTGTGCAGTTAGAAATGCTTAATCTCACAATCCCTGGGTTCTTTAAGAAACTTTCGACAGTTTGATTAATCTGTGTAATTCTGCTGTCAGCGAAGCTTCACCCGGACTCTGTGAATGACGTTTTATCTTTTTTAGAGAGAAATTTGCCACCATCAAGTCTTTTCTATCCACTCTGGTCCCAGATCCCTTCGGCTCACACTTTGAACTGGTCACTGTCTGCTTTGTGAGAGAAATAAGTCTCGTTTGTGTTTCCCTTTAACAGTATTCTGTCACAAGGTTTTAAGGGCATTGTGAATACCACTGGGTCATGTATGTAAGATTTACTTAATTAACACATTCTTACGTCTGGCTGTCTGCTTTCTGCTGCCAGGCATGCTGTGATGCAACCTCTGATCAAGAACAATTTAGATTTTTCAATTTTTTCTAGTTTAAGACCTAATTTTTAAACTCTCTACCTAAACCTTTCAGTTTTAAGTTTTAAATCTCCGTCTGGATATTTTTGCTTAGTTTAGTTGTACAAAGTTCTTTAAATCTCCTGAGGGTAAATATATTTATCAATAACAACCAGAACTTTCCGTTTCTAGCAGTTATTTTCACAGTTAACGTCTGTTAAAACAGATTAATTGAAATTTCCGTAATAACCTGGTATTGGCTGGAAAGTGCAAGGTCTCCTCTTTGAGAAATTTTTGAGATATCTCTGGTACTGCAAATTTCTCTGCGTTGTCGGCGACACGTTTGGCCTAGAAGGGTTACTCATTGTGAATACACATTGACGTTTGTGTGTTGTAATGATCAAATGGCAAAAAGTTTAAAGATTGTAAATATGTTGCTGAGTGCTGTTTGTGTGCAGCATCCTGTGTGTCTCTGGCTTTAATGCACAACGCTTACAGAGGATAGCTGCTGTCCATGATGGAGAACTTGATTTTTGCTGTTACTTCTTCAGAAGAATCTAGAGTTTGTCCAAAAATATTTTTTTAACAGTTGCATCTAGTTCTCCAAACGCCCCATTAACCTCTAGAACCCTTAAAAATTGTCTTGCAATACAGCACAGTTTTAGACCAGACTATCAGTTAGATTCAATGTCAGCATCATGATGCATAAAATCCCCATCCTCCAAGAACAAACTGCAGGTATGCCTTGCTGTATTTTAAAATGCAAACTTCAAGTCACTTTGAGTGAGTTGTCAGGAGAGAAGAAGTGCTTTGATCAGACACATCTGCAAGCATCAGCTCACAGCTTTGATATTCAATGCTACATCTAGCACCCATCTTTTTTACTTCTGACTATGAACAGGGAGTTTCACACGCGACTATCCATTTTCATCCAGAGGTGCAATGAACTACCGGTTGCTATCAGAGCAAAGGTTTCCATCTCCGCATTTAGAAATCTATTTAAAAGAACTTAGAGTAAAACCTTCTCTCTGTTAGCAGTCATTCCTTACAAAATGATCACTCTCTGCACTACCAGGCTATGCTTTATTACACTGAGAAACACTTCCAAGTACTAAAGGAAATGTAAAAAATTAATAGCAGGTGGGTTGAGCATCAAAAATTGTACTCAAGAGGAGTTCAACTAAGTAAGAAGTATCAATTCAAAAAATGACTTGAGTAAGACGTATTTGGTGAAAAGACTACTCAGTCAAAACGTAAATCTTTTAACATTTAAAAATGAAACGGGCCTCTCTCCCACACACAAGGTGTGATGCTGCCTCTGCCCCTCATGTAAATAATTAATTCTAGTTTACAACAGAAAAGTGTTTTGCAATAATTGAAATAGTGACTTGACAATCTAATTACTACAGTAATTTGAAGGTTTATTTCTCAAATATTATATTGGACACAACTGGATTTATTACAAACAAAGATGTCTTGTGACATGGTGCAAAGAAATGTGCTGTGTGTGATATATGCAAAAGTAAAATAAAACTATAAATAATGAGCTATGTTTCTGTCTTATAAAAGGAATGTGTTGTTGTTCTTTCTTGGCTTTTATTTGTACAGATGCCTCTGCTGCATAGCCTGCAGGATTTCCCTGTATTTATAGAGCTGGTGTGGTTCAGAGAGATAGAGCCTTTTTAATGTTGGGCTGTTCTTGAGAAAATAGTTGTATTTCACCACAATGTGTTAATGGTACATTTTAAGTTTATGTAGAAAGTTAAAAAAAGAAAAAAAAAATCTTATTATAGCTCTTAACAAGAATATTTGGCTCTGATTCCATATTTGTTAAAAAAAAACAAAAAAAACAACTCAATAAGAAAAATAACTAAAACTTGACCACAAAACTTCAGCTCAGTGCATCTCTATTTTAAAGCAAATAAAATGAACAAATCTTAACTGGGAGAGTTTGAAATGTTACAAAATGCTCCATCCCTGCACCGAGAGAAGTTTCTGTTTTACTGACTCCCTCCACTAATGTATAGTTTATCACAGACTTAGCTCCAGAATAAACCGCAGTGATTCACAGATGACGACAGAGTAATCCACAGAGTAATCAGCAGAAAACCCTCCTCCCATTACCTGGTTTTCATCAAGAAATGTGAAAAATGTTTAATCTACCGCCAGTTGGCTTTGCTATATTTAGAGGCTAATTGCAACTAGCAGTTAATCGTAGTATCATAATGTGATTAATTCCTGGAGATGCCTTTGGCAGGTGATATGAGAACAGAACTTTGCTATGGAGATATTTTTATTGAACAAAGTGAGCTGCATAAATGTGTATTATTCTAAGAACAGATGTAATCATAAAAAAATAATCAATTATTGGTGTTAATATGAGTTGAATTAATGTTTTTTATTCTGAAATGAAACAGCTGCGTCTCAAATAATAATTAAACATGTCAAAGGAGATTCAGTTTTGTCAGAAATGCATAAAAAATAACATAAAGCTTTCTTAAAAATCAGAGGAATAATCCTCATGGGGGTTGCACCAGTCCAGCCTGACTGTATTTTAATGATTATCTCCAAAGTGGTTATTACTTTAAATCTAAATATGCCAGGCCTGTGTATAAGTTTTGACTTAGCTGTACTTTTTCTTTGTTTTTTAATTCTGAATTTATAAATTTTCTCTCTTTTTAGTTTAATGACAAGGTGAGTGAGACAGCAAAAAACAAGCAACTGTATCAGAATGTTCTTCTTTTAAAGGTATTTTTTATTAGTAAGAAAAATATAAATATTTTCATATTGTCAAAATTTAAATTCCTTAAAAGAAGAACTCATGATGATGCAACATGCCTTCCTGCTGCTGTATTCTCATCTGACTGTCTTCATTTATCAGCCACTGCGGTGCAGTTAGCGAGGATATTAACCTATACAAGAAGTACTGATTGATATGTTGTCATTAACAGTAAAAAGTTCTCATTTCTCATTTTGCCATTTTACTGCTTATTAAATGATTGATCAGACATTTTGGTGTATCAATCTGTTCTGCTTTTGTGGATGTATTCATTTAAAGTGTCACAATCCTGGCGTCATTCTTCATACGTTTATTTAGGACGTGCATTAATTTTACTTTGCGTTATTACATGTAATTAGTTTGAGTCGCACCAATAAATCAATTCTTCTGCAAATCGAGACATGATGAGTGGGTTTTAATTACAGTTCAGCGTTTTATTGGTTTAACTGGATGGTGTAAGCTCTGCATCGTCCTGCATTAGCAAAATCAGATCTGCTGCTCATCTAACCTAGAAACAATCCAGATAAGGCGACTCTGGCAATAAAATATTCATTCACAGCAGATGCACTCAAAACCTTCTTGTTGTGACGAGGTGATTGTAACCACACAAACCTTTTGTTGGTTTATTGAGACGTCACACCGATATCAATCAGCGATAAATCAGTCTGTGATTGGATCATATCATACTTGACAGATGGTTACCTGCTTTAACCTATGAATGGCATAAAAACATTAAAACATAAGGAACAGCTTATTTCTATCTCTGCTGTTTTATGCACTGATTCATACACTCCTGCCTTTCAAGGGGGTTTCATTGAAATTTTCAGATTTTTGATAGATATTCACATTTTTATCTTTTAATAAAGTACCAACAAGTAAAGTTTAAAGTAAAAGATAAAGTAACACAAGTCTGATTTGGTCCTTTCTTAAAATTACATTTCAGTTTTTAAATGTATTTTTGGATGAATGGATGGATGACTGAATACATTTTTAATTTTCAGATTTTATTTTTTCCTTTAGCATTTTAATGAATTAAAATACAAATAATTAAAACTTTTTTTGTATTACTATAAAGTGCTGACACTGTTCATGTATTTTGAATATTCTTTTCTGAATAGTTATGACCTTTGAACCCCTCTTAACGAGCAAAACATGTTGTTTTCTGTAAGCAGAATTGAATCAAAATGTTAAAGAAATCCCTCCTGTTCTGCAGTCGACTTCATAGCCGTTAAACCTGGAACCAGTTAAAACCATTGACAGTTTTCTTCTGTCCATCTGGCTAATTGTTGAATTGTTAACAGCCTTTATGTGGATCGGCACCAAAGGGGTAAAGTTGTAATAAAATCATTACATTTTAGTAGTAATAAAAATGTTCTAAATTAAAATACTAAATAATACAAATGTAGCCTGGATTTTTATTTTGCCCATTTTACTCTGATTTCAGTTTAACCATTTGTCTCAGAAATCACCTAATACATATTTAGATATTTAAAGTATTGCATGGTGAAAACCATGAACCCTTTTCCCTCTTCTTCACAAATATGCTCTATTTTGGTGGATTCAATGCCCTCAAGTGATGCATCAAGTGATGATTTCTAAAGAGAAGAATATTTTTTGGACATTATAAACACGCTTGAGACTTTCAGGTGTTCTTAACATATTATCAGACCTGAGAAAATGCCTTTTAAATGTGCTGATCTTTCACTGAAATGCCTGTGATAGTCTTTGTTTAGAATCCATGTGGAATAAGTCCACCAACTCGCTCCCTCCCTCTCGACCCCGTTGGTACCGCTCCGCTGAGACTGGCTGGTCTTGGCTTTGGCGTGGGGCTGAGCTCACCGGTGGTGTGGTTATCAAATCCGTGTCTAAAATAGTACCAGGGTGTACGACATCCTCACAGGCATTCTGCAGACAGTGATGTCAAATTCTCTGTCTGACTGTTTTGACAAACTATTCCCACATCACACAAACAATCTTCAGCCGGAGGATGACGACAATTTCCCATGAATAATTAACGGCACAAACCAAAACACTCTGGAAAAAAAAAAAAAAAAGAGCTATTTTAAAACCTAGATGAAGCTTGGTGCAAAAAGTTCACCAGAGTCTCTGTGGAGCCTCTCATTCTAAATATGCTGCTACAGTAACCTGTGCATGGCAGAAAGTGTTGCCCAAGTGGCTGATATTTATGTTGGTGTACGATAAATGGAATCATGAATGCCACTTTTACCGGCTGGCTTGACATGTGCTTTACAACAACATGATGAACAGTCGACATTAGCCAGCTTTCTTAAAAGGCCTCACTGGAAGAATCCATTGGCTCCCGGAGAAAATCATTAGTCTAAAACAAAAAGTCCTGCAGAGTGTGTGGGGAAAATGATGCTCTAAAATAGACACCCTTTATTTAGTTTTCACAAAATACTACTACTACTAAAATTGTTATTATTACTGTTGTAAAGGCTGATTTGTGAATTAATAATTATTTAGATGCAATTAGGAGAAAAAGCGCATTAAAATATTATATGTCTGATCAGAAAGAAAGTTTAGGAAACAGGCTGAAGACATAAAATCAGTCACATTTTAACTTACATTACTTGATGTTTTTGTCATAATTGAGTGTTGGCTTTTTATTCACGGTAAATCAACGGCAACATAAAGTGCGAGTCTGGGAATCTTGCAATTACACATAGACAAAAGATCTATTGATCGTTTATTGTACGGTTTATGGGTTGGAGTGTAATGCCTGATTAAACAAATTCACGTCTTCTTTCATCAAACGGAAGCATTTTATTTTTCTAGACTCTTTGTTTCTCACAGGAACAAATCTGGGACAAAATGAAACGGGGCAGTGAATCTTTCTGTTGCTGAAGAGGAAGTCTGGTGTTTATGGGAAACTTTGTTTCTCAAATAAACACTGAAAAGCCAGTGGACCCAGATTTTCACATTTTAATTGGTAATTATTTAAAAAGTGGGATATTCTTAAGCTAAATATTTAAATGAAAACAGGTCTTACTGAGTGGATGGATGTCATCTAAGCATTTCAGTGGGATGTGGAAATACCCCCCGAATACAGCTGTAATTTAAGCTTATAGCATTTAAATGTTTTAAAATAGGTTGGTCTGTTTATAAATTTGATTCACAATAAAAAATAATTTTCTACAGAAAAAAAATTACATTTTTAGCATCTTGTTTTTCTTCAGACTAAATGTAAAATCTGTTTATATGTCTCCTGCTCTCTTTCTCTCAAATGTTGACACCTAAACACAGTTAATTGGATTATTTTTCAAGGATAAATCAAATACATAAGCTTTTTGGTAAAAAAAAAACAATTACTTCTGTCTAAATATCTTCCCAAACTGACTCAGCTTTCCTCATCAAAGTTGGATGTGATTTGATAGCTGCTCACATGGAGCCAGTTTCTGCTACAGGTTTCTTCCTGGGAAGGGAGAGTCTCACTTTCCGCTGCTTGTATTTGAATGCTCAGTAGGAGGGATTGCTGCAAAGTCAATAGCTCAGTGCAATCAACTATTCACTGTTTCTACATGCTCTTGCAGAAGGATTGAGTGCTTGGCATTATTCAAATGAACTGAATTCAGTTCAGTTGGATACCATTGCCTTCCTATGCGATTCCACTCAATTTTAATCTCTCTTTGCTGTACAGTCTGGGCTTTCTCCCATTCAACTGGATTCCTCTGGTAGATTTTCTGCCGGACCAATCACCGAACAGGAGTTGTGAACGATGATGTTGATTTTCTGCAATGTTTTAGAATTGTAATCTTCCTGTAGTTTTAACAATGGCAGCAGAGGAAGTGAATGAAGCCGTTCAGTTTGTGTTTGCCACCTTTCCGGGCAATTTCCAGCAATTTCCAGACGTGCCAGTTTGACGTGTCAAACTGGCACGTCACATACTTCATGGCCAAATATTAGCCATTGCTTAAAATGTAAAACTTCAACAGAGTTCCACGCCTCCAGCAAGCAGTCGTTTCTTAATAGCTGAGGATCCAGAACCTTCTGCAGATGGATGTTTTCATGTTATTAGCTCCTACACTTTGGTTTCACTTCCTCATTTTCATGCAAACAAAAACCTGAATTGAAAGTTGCATGTTAAAACACTGAGCACATTCACTCAAACCCAGCACAAAGCCATGCAATGCAAAACCAAGAAGTAAAAAGCAAGCAAAACCATGGAAGAGAAAATATCTCACCGTCACTGTCTCGCCATGTTATATCTGAATGTTTGTGTCAATTTGGATAAAAGTGGCTGGTGAAGTGAAGATCCAGCTCATTAAAAGTGCACAAAACTGTTAGTTGTTGTGCATCTTCTCCTCTTCAGTGTAACCCATTCACAGGTCAATTAACATGAAAAGGAATTTTATGCGCTGGTCAGAAGTGACTTTCATTGGCGCCTCTCTGTCGTGCTCCACCAAACTATGCACTTACCAAAAGCCCACTGGTAAAGAGACTCATATCTCCCCAACTTCCCCCCTTAATTGGCTGATCAATTATTAACACACCAATAAACTTGCTGAATAAGTAATGGCGTTAAGGCTTATGTGGCGTTTCAGGCCAACAGCCCAGACATTTGGGCAAATATTTGTTGTTGATCTCTTTGAGACAATGTTGTTTATCATCTGAAACTTTGAGGTCATTTCAATTTTCATCTTGTCACTTACCTTTGAAGAGGGAACAATATTATTGAATTAGATTGGGGTTTGTTTGTCACCAACAGGCCGCAGACACAAAAGGTAAGAGAACATCCTCCATGAAGGTGAAAATTGTGTTCTTAATCATTTTAAAAGTAAAAGAATTACTTTTGAAAACAGCTTCATATTACAGCATTTTATGAGATCAGTGAAAACTTGAGGCATGAACAGAAAATGTGTAAAAAACGCCTGACAGCATTTACAGGAGCTGTAACCACATCATTATTTACAAGGGTCCTGCTTTATCTATGCTTTACCAGGTTTAAAAAAAAAACTGGAATATTTATGTATGATGTTGACTTATTTTAGATTTATTAGCTCATTGATAAAACTTGCTTAGATCACTGTCAAATTTAGATTTTATTCATTCAACCAAGAAGTCTGTTTCAAATTCAAATGGCTAAAAAGAAAACAATGGTATTATTTCTGTAATGTTTTTTTTTCTGTTTACATTGCAACAAAAAGTAGTATATCTAAAATGTTGGAGAGCCTTTTGAGTATTCAGTGGAGAAGCCTTCGGGTTCAGCTTACTTGATTTACACCTGCAGGTGAATTCGTTCTGCAGGAGGATGGTAAGTGCAGCTTTAAGAAAATATTGTGCGTAGAGACTTAAATGTAATGGAAATGCGATAGAAAGGCTTCCCAGGATATTGTCAGTAAAAAAGATTAGCAATGTAAAAGCAAATTGTAATGCATTTAAAACAAGTGCAAAAACCACAGAGAAAAACAGTTTCAGCTTTAAAATTTATCTACCAGCAAGAGCAAAGCTGTTTGGTGCCTTTGTGTCTCACAGACAGTAAACCTCCATCTGCTGGAAGGGTCAGAGACATTTTCCACAATGATTACCTGTTGTACCTATTTATTTTGTAGCTCAATAAAATTACAATAACATTATGCTTACTTGCATACAGGGATGTTGGAAATAGTTAAAGCTCACCAGTTAGCTTTTTAGACCAGTTCAGTGTCTCAGCGTTCACGACTGTAGATAAATTAAACAGTTGCTTTAGCTGCTGACAAGAATTTAGCATTTTGTTCCGTTTCTTTCATTCAGCTTTTAGCATTGAGATCCGAGTCTTTGAGGTTTGACGGTTTTAGCTCTCTCTAAGTCGGTATTCTGGCTGAGCTGCTCCAAAATGGGAACATTACTTATAGTCAGAAGAAACATAAAAAGAAATGAAAAGATTAATTTAAATGTAATTCTGCCAGGGCCAATACAACATTTTGGGTTTAACTGTAAAGGATAGAAGTGAAACATGTCGGAGAAATGTAATTCCTTCACACCTTTGATACTGAGGTATCAAAGGTTGCACTAGACTTTCTCGCTGTCCGACATTTTGAGATATCTGGTCAAATAAATCCAGTCATTGTCCATTTTAGCCTGTCATTTTTTTAAAATGACGATGAAGACATATTCAATCGCATTTCATTTTCATTCTGCATAGTAATATGCTAAAAGTTGAACAAATAATCTACATTGTGCCGTCACATATCAGACAATTCGGGTAGATGAATACATGTAACTTTGAAACGATGGCACTGAGACTATAAACATGGACGCAGAGGCTGAATCTGTTCTCTGCTGCCACGTTGGAGACTGGAATTACAAGCGCCACTTCAGCCAAAGTTTCGAAATCAGGGAACGTTTCTTGAACTGAAGCGATCAGAATCGGTAAGAGTCTACGATAGCGAGACACATTTACTTCAGTGTCCAGGACAGAGATGATACGTAGGTGGGATTTCTTTAATTATTTTTTTTACCTACATAGTGTACTCTATGCATGAAGTTGAAAATGTCTTTGTGTCTGCACAGCCAGACATGCAGACCACCCATCAAAATGGCGGCTAATCTTTAGATTTTTGCGTCAAAAAGCAGTCCAAAATTAAAAATTCCCTAAAGCAGCCGTTGAGATATATGTCTATATACATGTATGGAATAATAATATGCCTTTGATATACATATATAAAAATAATATACCTCCAGACTTTTACATCTGTCTTTTTCCAGACAATTTTTGCAGAGATAAATGAAGTCTGTGCAGATTTGGCTGATTATCTTGGCTATTTGTTCGGTCTCCTTGGTAACCTCATTAAATCTTTTAAAATGAATAAATCACAACTGCTTTACAAAGCTGACACCTGTTAGGAAGATTGCAGGTGATCAGGCTGTACTGCGGTAGCTGAAGCTGTGCCTGAAAAAAGACACGCTCCAGCTTTCGTGCTGCTCAGAAACGAGTGTCAACCTGATATCAGAGTCGTAAAGTCACTCGTGTTCAACGGTGTAACCATTTCACTGCAGCAAACGCAGCCTAATTTAAAACAACAAGAAAACTGCTGAAAGGCAAAATAAATTAGTCTGATCATGCTGTGTGAAAAACATACTTTGCAACTTTGAGACTTTGTATTCAACTTTTTTCGCTGCTTTTCTTCTTCCATTAGACTTTTCTCGCCGTCACTCTGCTCTTCTCTTACAAAGCTGAAACTGAACCTCAGGCATGCTGGCAACCTTCTGAAATAAGTATCCTGGTGTTTTAAATGATAAATTATAGATAAAAATAGAATAAATAACCCAGTTCTGGATTCCGTTCTTTTGGGATCCCTATGTTGGCAGCATTGTACAACTTAATGACGTAAGCAAAAGACATGATTAGGTCACAGCATACGAAAAGTGGATCTGAATTTTGCCTCACCTTTAATAAATCGACAAACCTTGTATCAACACGCTCTGTAAACTCATACCAGGCTCTGTGTGTGTGTGTGTGTGTGTGTGTGTGTATGGAGATTTAGCATGAATGAAATAAGTCAACCTTTTTTTAAACAGCAGTCAGACAGGATTTCCATTGTGAGACTTAGCTCCTCATCAGGCTGACGTATTCATGAGGGAGATGAGCTCCATCTGCCTCAACAACTGCAGCTGTTTCATCTGCTTCATGCTGAATAATAAGATCCTCCTCTTTTGTTCATCTCTTCTCTTTTCTCTCTCCTCTCCCACCTATGCTGTTCTCAGAATCAATTTCTTTCTTTCTTCTTTTAATAGTTTACTTCCTCTTTTGTTTTTTTAGTGTTTGACAGATGACCTCAGTTTAATTTTCCTTTTCTTGCTTTTTGCTCTTTCAAAGGTGATACATTTTTCACAAAGCTTTATTTTTATACTCTAATTTTTATTTTATTTCTTATAGGTGTTTATTTTGTTTGTTCTACCCTCCAGTCTTTTGTTTTTTTTTCCTGTCAGTCCCTCAGCAGCAACATTAATGGCTTCATCTTTCTGTAGACGTAATCCCTTTTGACTCGAACAGATCAGGTTTATGGGATTTTTCCCTGTCGACTACATGAATGTAAATATTACTGCGAGAGTTCAGCAGCCCTTTTTTCCTCCCTTGTTTCTGCTCCTTTGGGCATTTACAGTAGTAAATATAAAGAGTAATTAGGAAAACGTATGCATGTAGAAATGAAATTACCTCCACGGTTCCACTGGCGATCATTGCTAATGCTCCGCTCCCAGTTTCCTCTGTTTACGACGACAGTAAAACATATCAGTAGAAGAATCTAAAACATAATTATTTTTGCTTGTTTCTAGAACAAAAATTATTGTTTATTTTTATTTAAAGAAAACTTAAGTCTGTATTTTCTGTTTGGATTTTGTGCAGTTATTTTTAGATATTTTCTTTATTATTTTTGGTTCAGTCTCCACTGTAAATGTCATGTGAAAGTTGGACATTTATATGAATATATGAATGTTACAGTCTCTTTATTTTTTATTTGGTTAGCCTGGTTTTCTGAGGTTCTCTCCTTGATTTAGTTAAATGACATTTAGATGTTTAAAGATAAGGATCTCTTAATGAACACATAGGGTGAATATAAATGTTTTTAGTTAATATCTTTATATATACAGAAGTTCTTCCTTATACCTGATTTTATTACATTTTTCAAATATATCAAATGTTCTTTTTTCAATTTCTTTGCTTTCTTATATTTATTTATTAGCATTTCTGAATAAAGCTATACATTTTGTTGTCACTGTTACATATGTTACTTTTATATGAAAATGTAGAACTATATCCTAATTTATGTTCCTGTTATTGCTAATACTTAATAAAACAAGATAGCACCAGCTGACAAAATCTTTTAGGTTTTATAATTTATCATAGATGACTTACTCTTTAGCCTACTTTGTTTTATTTAATTCATATTTAGCATCAATCTCTTATTTTTAGCATCACTCTAAATGTGTACTGCAAAACACAAAGGGTTCATTGTTATAAATATTTACACTTTGCAAAGTTTCATAGGGAAAATGAAAAACAAAATGACACGATCATCTTGAAACTGGTGAGTGTGTGTGTTTTGTATGCTACATTTTGGTTAGTTTAATTTATATGAGACAGTTATTTGTATTGTATTGTTAGTGATGTGACTATGTAAAAACTTCAGTTCCAGTACACACACACACACACACACACACACACACACACACACACACACACACACACGGTAAGCTCGGCATGCTGTGTTGTGGTGCTACATAGTGTAACTGTCTCATGGCTCTGAGGAGCATCAGCCGCTGCAGACAAGCTCAGGCTGCAGCTAAAAATGCTAATCTTATTTATGTGGCTAGCAGATAGCCACATATGGGTTCGTGCTGTTTGTGGAAAACTGATTTTTTTTGTTAACAAGCTGTTTTCAGGGACTTCGTTGTCAAAAAGCTACATAGTTTTGTTTGGGTTGTTGTTGCTCCTTCCTCTGCTTTTATCTTACAGAGGATCATCTGGAGGATTCATATCAAAATTCAGATAGTTGTTCCCTTAATTAGAATGATTTATTTTTGTCTTTGGCACCATGGAAACTTTTAAAATACATCATGCACCCATTTAGCTCAAGAAATACTACCAAAATATAAGATGAAAATATATCAACCATAGGTTACATGTCAATATGTTGGGATCTGTTGACTTATAAAAAAAGTTGATACCGTATGAAACCCAACCCAGAATGCAAAGGGCCCAAAGTATGGTAAAAATCGAAGCATATATCCACATATTGCTTGTCCATGCCATACTCAGACAAGAGAGATGGAGTGCTGACTAAAAACTAACAATTTTACATCTTTTCAGGAAATTCCTGTAAAAACTGTCCATTAACATCTTTAAAAACGATAAGATGAGGAGTTTAAATCTGATTATAAAGCCAAATTAGAGCTCTGCAAAGGGATGTTAAAGAAACCCAGAACCAGTGGTAGGATTTGTTATGAAACAATTACTGGGCTAAATAGCTACCATGATAACATTTCCTGTGGTTATCAATTTAAAAAGAAAAAGTAAAACATTAGCAATTAAATCATATTCATACCATATGATGTAGCATCTCTCTTATTGTCCAATAAACCATGAATCTCTGGTGTTTTTCAGCAGACATGCAGAAGGCAGTGAAAGTAGGGAATATATTTTTTTAAGCAACATAGAGGTTAAAGTCTTAAATGTGAACTTTACAATAGAGAAAATAAAGGCTTTTTAAACATGTTTATATCACCAGTGAATGCATTGGGAAGCAAGAGGAGCAATAATTTATTTAAGTTGTTAATTGTCATCTGTAAAAACACATTAAGTAATCTTAATGACGGGTGCATTATAATAATACGCAGTCGTTGGACTCCTTTCTCTGCTTTTTTTACTCAAAGAAATACACTAATTTGTCAAATCTAGAAGTTATTTAATTGTTTTTATTTACATAATTATTGCTTAGCTGTTTACATTTTAATCCATAAGTGAATAATGCATAGCTAATAAAAGGCTTAATGTAATATTGAAAATAATATGTAAAGGTGAGAGAAAATATGAGTGAAATGATGATATAATTAGTTCTTAGTATTAATACTATTACTTCTTCCACTACTACTACTACTAATAATAATAATAAATAGTGATGCACAGAAAGGGTTCTGCTGGCTCCACTCCTAATAACTTCAGCTTGTCATGATACGTTTTACTTGTTTTTAATACATTTTCAACAGACTGTGGTAATAAAAATGACCAGGATGAATTTAGATCCGTACCTGGACACGACTAGTTCGTTTATTTAGAGAAGAGTCTAATTATCCCTGGTAGTTCCTGCCCGGCTGCATACAAGCAAACTCTCCACTGTCGACAAAATAAACCTTCCTGGTGCCGACTGTTGTTTTCCTAACCTGGGGTTCCACCAAGTCTGCATGCACAGAAAAGCTTCTTGCAATCTGCAAATCAAGTTCATTTGAGCGGACAAAGTAAAAAGTAAAGTTATTTGATGATCTCTAGAACAAAGCCTGTCATGAGTCGTCCTGTAATAGAGAAACCAATAATAATAATAATAATAATAATAATAATAATATAAGCTGAAGCCCCCCACCACTCTGCACACACCCTCATAAACCAAAGTCGTCAGTTATTCTCAGTGGAGTGATTCTGTGATGAGCAATAATGAGGGAGCCCTGGATCACCACAAGCCTCTGCCTGCAATCAGGACATCCTTCCTTTTCTCCTGCATGCCTGTCACTGTATTGTCATATTTGGGTCCATTTCTTTAAAGTGCATTTTTAGCCAACTTTGAGAATCTGATAGCTGAAGTCTAAACTTAGATCAGGCTGTTAAACTCAGTATCATTGAGTCGGGCCAAATTGAAATACTCAGTCCAAGTGAATGGTTGAACTGAATATGCTCTGAATGAGGAAGATTTCTTTTTTTTTTTTTTTTTTAGTCTTTTTAGGTGTTTGACACAATTCAATTGGAAACAGAAAAACATTTTTAAAGATGTCAGATTTTTTTTTTTTTTTTTTTAAATAAAAGCAAAAAAAAAAATTTTTGTCATTTTTAAAGCCTTCCTGGGTCAGTAGTTTTTAGTGGACGTTGATTGATACTACCTAAATCGGCCCGCTTGTAGTCGGTATTTACAATTAGTCCTGATGGTGCACACTTCACCAATATTTAAACAAACATATCTTTGGGCAGCACAGTGCTGCTGCGGCTTTATTGTTGCCGTGACATGCAGAACACACTTCTGTCTGTCACAAAGCCGCAGCTAGGCCCCAAAGGACAGCGGTTACTGGGCTGTGTGCCAACATCTAGAACAGAAAAAAAATATTTGTAGTTGCAAGTGTGGTACTCCAAACTGAACAGCATACACTCTATTAGTAATAAATAATCTTATTTTTTATAGGGCATTTTCTGTCTTTTGTAAAAGAACCTATATTTCACAAACCCTCTCACTAGAAAATTAAATTACATTTTTCTTTGGGATCAATCTTTAAGTGTGAATTTGAATTTGAAAGACAAAGACTCAAACTTATAAAGTTACACAGTGAACAGATGACATATGTTCTTAAATTAACTCTTATTATGGAGAGGCTGTACGTCTTTAGGGATGGTACAGCTGCTGACAAAATGTTGACAGAAATCTTTTTCATAATAAATCTTGTTTGTACTGGTTTGTGTAAAAGCATTTATGTAGATGCCGTACAGTAAATTCTTTATGGCCGTTTTGTTAGTGAGTTGCGGAGAACTGAGTTTAAATGGCAAGAAAAAAATAAAACTCAATTACAAAACTTCATTACTGCATTGTAGACATTTATCTATATGGGCTTGCTTGAGCATGTGTGTGCTCATGTTCTCATAACTGGGGTATAATTTGGTACCACTTTCCTCAGTTTTACTACCACTAATGAGCTTAATTTCACAAATACCCCAAACAACAAAGTGGCTTTGAATCCCACCTTATTACCTGACTTCAGACAAATCGCTCCATACAAACCATCTCATTTGTTTGCTATGACAAACTCAAATTGAGAGCAGCCTCTTTTAATATGTCTCAGCTAAGCAGGATTGGTTAAGGGGTGCGATTCAATTATGAAAGTTTTCACGTTGGTAATTAGTCAGGGCGGTAACGTATTGTTTTATGGCTTCGACTGTGCATCTAGGTAGGAATGAGATGTTTTTAATGTGCGCACTGAGAGGATTTTGTTTGTTAATGCACTGTCTGTAATGAAGCAATACAATCTCGTCAATGCGGATGACAAAAAGGAAAAAGAAAAAAAAAACTTTCACACAGACGTTTGCTCACATGCAGTCAGTCGCTCCAGAATATTTAGGACACTGCTCTTATTAGTGCATGGTTTTTAAAACAGTTTTGGTGTTTTATTTAAGTGCAATATTATTATTATTATTATTATTATTATTATTATTATTA
>NW_015114241.1:0-25765 GCF_001443285.1 Poecilia latipinna | reverse complement strand
TTATTATTATTATTATTATTATTATTATTATTATTATTATTATTACTAAAGATGCATTGCTTTCTGTTTTTCAAAATAATATCTAATGTTAATTCAGAGAGATTTAAATTGAAGTGAAGTTTCAGACATAAACCACTGCAGGACAATAGCTGTCATTAAAAACAAAATAAAGGGAAAATTAAAAAAAAGTAAATAATTAAATAGAATAAGCTAAATAAGCAGAGTTTGCGTCCTCACTGTTTGATAATAAATATTTAAATAAATCCTCCAGCCTAAATTAATGAACATCTCTGGAGCGGTGCCAACTCGTTAGCGTTTTTTTTTTTTTTTTTAAAGGGCTCAGAAAAACAGACAGGAGGGACACAAAGAAACGAGGGATTTTGGTCGTCTTAATCTGTGTTAACATTGTGACTGCTTGGCTTGTTTTTCACCGAAACATGGTACCAACAAACTATCATGTGAAAATCTTTCTCAACGCAGTGTGGATAATAAGAAGCAGTTCTTCCACAATACATGTGTAATAAAAATATAAATACATTTTGCACCTAGCTGGAAGGACCCCTGTTGTGTTTGCTATTCATGGTCTTAATTTGTCCTGATTATTAACAACTGTTCATAACAGAATAATAATTCATTGTGCGGTTCAATCAAACTGAGCTCAATTTTCCCCATGAAAACGGAGAGAAAATGGAGAACATTATCACACACTTTTATTGGGACGGTTTGTTCCAGAAAACTTAATTGAATACATTTTAAAAACTCACACTTTCATAGAAATTGTATAGTTTGCTGCTCTTAATCCCACACTTTAATGACAAAAATCATGGTAACAGTAATCACATTTAGATCATATTTATTTGTTGGAAAAACTAGGATTTTTTAACATATTTGAGTCATCGACACACAAAGAGATTACTGTGGTGTTATTTACTCATCTTTGACATACTGTTCTTATAAATGTCAAAGCACAACATCCCCTGCTGTCCCCCTCAATCTAACTATCCCAATTAGTCATAACGGCTCATTAACAACAACCCCGACGAGAACGGCTTCCGAAAAATGGATGGATGGATCGCAGGATGGCGGGATAGAGAAAACAAAAGGAGAACAAGAGAGGAAAATGACACAACGAGAAGAAAGAGGAAAGAAAGGATACCAGATGAATGCTTAATGAGGTCCATTTGAAAACTGTTACCCTTACCGCCATTTAAACCCGGAGCCTTTGGCTTTTTTCGCAACTGTAATTACTATCAGCACACAATGTTTTTTCAATTGCTATTGACCTTTGTGTGTTATTGAACATCTCTGTAACAAAGCATTGTGCAGCCTAATCAGGTTGTTATTAACAAAAGAGGGGTGAAGGATGATGAAAGAACTGAGAAAGGAGGTGAGGACACACACATCATCTTATCATTCACTCTTATTTAGATCAAAGCTTGCTCATTAGCTGGGAGCATGACCTCATCCAAGACAGGTACAGGGAGAGTAAAATATAGTTTAGTCTTTATTTTGTTGTGTGTATATTTATTACAGAGCTCCACTCAAACGCCCACATGTGGAGGATGATAATTGGTATGTAATTAAAAACAAATAAATATACAATTATCACAAGACAATGTGTGGATTTAAATAAAAACAAAAAAATATCATTATGAAAAACAAGCAACAACAACAAAAGACCAATGTCAACATCTCATCTGAGGAGGTCAGTCTGTGCGTCTTCATGTTCTCATAGCTGAACAGGAAAACCTCCTCACATAAGATCAAATCAAATTTTATCATCTCGCGTAACATCGATGGGGAACTGGTTGTAAAACAGAATTAATGTGGAGAAATAGAAATTAACTGTGTAATGTAGGTGAATTAAAAACATGTTGCTTTTTTTTTGTCAGCTAAAAAGTGACCATATAAAATAGTAATCCAGAACTGCTATGTACAGAAATAAAATCCAAGTTTGGCCCAAAGTGGAAAGTCTGGAGTGATGACATCGGTCAGCTTGATGATCAGGGAGGTTTTCTTTAAAGATTTGCTGCAACAATACAATTTTTTCTTATTACAGGAAATGTCTTAAAATAGTCTCTCATTGTTTTGATCTTGGTCTCTATTTAGCCTCCAGCTGGATGGTCTTAACTCTACAACACTGGCAGAAATCTTTGCAGCTTCCTTTGCAGGTTTGTTGAAACCATTCGGAGGAAATCCGTCATTTTTCTGCATGTTATTATTTTTGGGAAAAGAAACACTGCAAGTTGTAAATAAATAGCTTTGTGCAAAGGTTGACTCGCATGCTTAGCTCACACTTTTTTTTTTAAATGATCAGTTTGTTGTAGGGGCAAAATTTAGCATTGTATGATAGGCCATGACTATGGATATTATTATTCAATTTTCTTTTTTTGTGGTTTTTCATAATTTATTTTCTATTTTAGATGAAAATCTGCTTTATTGTCTATTATCTTCTCTAACAGTTGGCAGTATGTTTAGAGTGATGCTAATATTGCCTTGAAAACTGGGTTCATGGTGGATTCATTCTCATATAAGCAACTGTACTTACTTTATAAGCTATATTTATTGGAGGCATATCTGAGCAAAAGTTCCTTCTAAGATTGCATATTTCAACAGTAATCTGGCAGATCAGTTGCCTGAAATAAGGATGCATTTTTCCGTAGTAGGATTGACTGGCTTGTTCCAACACCTTGATTATTTTCTTTCCAGCTCTAAATTTGCTGCTGTTTTGAATCATTATCCCGCTGACCATCCCGGATGGGCCGATGGATGACTGTTTGACTCATGACTCTGTTTTTGCTGTAGAATCTACACACACATTTTCTTCGGTCAGCTTCCTGCCAAACATCTCCTATCATTGAGTCATGGTTGCTGATAATCAATAAAATTGCTGCTGGAACATCCGACTGCTGCTTCAATGAAATGAAAGAACCGAAGAGTATTATTTATTTTTATTGGACTGTTTGTGTTCATAGATAGGAATCCTTTATTAGTGCTGTGCAGTAATGAGAAAGTAAATCTGCATATTTGCATATTTAAAATAAAAGAAAAATTTAGCTTGGGAACCTGGAATAACTAAGTGCAATGCCACTTGACATGATATTGACTAGTGTTGGAAAATCATTCAGTCCAGGAGCTGCATTTGTCTCTGTGCACAGTAATCCGTATTTTGGTTTATTAAGTGTAGGCAGTAATAAAATAAGCAGGTGTAATTGTTTGTAGAAAGGGTGGGCAGCTGTGGTTGATTGTTTAAACAATTGTCTATCTTCACTACATCATACAATAAAAATGTAGCTTACTCTTGCATTGGTCCGTGTTTATAGCACTGTGATAACATTCTTTGGTGATTCAGGGGCCAAGACTGACTTCATCTTCATTTAAATCAGAGTAAAAATGTTAAAAAGAAAAAAAAAATATCTAAGGGAAAACATTTTTTTTTTTGGATGTGCTTAAGTCATGATGTTTGGAATATCAAACCTGAGCCTCAGTACATTAGACTATGGTGGTATCACTGTCTCTGACTTCATATCTGCCTGCAGCAGCTTTGAGACCTAACAAACCAGCACACTGCCAAGGAATGACATGAGCCCAGTCTAACTGTGATTAACCACAGTGTTGAATGAACACTTGTGACAGAGAAGCAGCCTACACTATACCAGCAGGATATGCAGGAAGTCAAATTTTTCTCCACATTATTAGTTTGTTTGACTTGTGAACGTCATTGGAGTGACCATCTGTTATATCCTAAAAATGTATCCAAAAAGCTGCTGTAGGCTAATGCTCTACATGTAGTTTGAAATGAAGTTAAAAGTAATTATAAGGCATCTGCAGACACACACCTCCATTAGGTTATTTATATTGCTAAATATGCAGAAAAAACATTAAATTACTTTTTATCCGTGGACAACAAAACACCAGCTTCTTCGCCTCTTTACTCCCTGGCTGTCAGCTACATTTTCTACAAAAGTGTAATTTTTTTTGTCTTTTTCTGTTACTACAAACATGCTGTCATCCATTCAACATGTTTCAGTTTGATAGGTTTTTATTGAGAAAGTACATTTTCCATTTACAGCATTAGTGACAGGTAGATGTTGCAGTAACGGATGACATATCTAAAAGTTCATTTTAAAGCCTCTAAAACCGTCGGTAAGATGGTTGTTGGTCTTCAACACCAGAATTTTTAGAACAGTTGTTTTTATGTTTTTAATAAGAATCCTACCAGCACATTTACAGAAAACACCATATGAATAAAACATTTCTGTGACAGGTACTTTCGTAATCCAAATTAATTAATTTAGTAAGCAACTACGAATAAACAGACAGAATTGAATTATCGGGGTGAATTAGAGGCTACAATTTTTCTCAAAGCTAAATTTCAGAAGAAGAAACCGCTGAACTGAGAAGAAGCAGGAAAAGAAAATTGCAAGACGGAAACAAAATAAGAGGAATGCTGAACAAGTTTAGTAAACCCTCCATAACACACACACAGACGCACGCACACACACACACACACACACGCTCTTCCAGACAAACACACATGCCGGTTGCTGTATCACAGGATTAGAGTGCTTCTAAAAGGGAAAAGGAAAACACTGAGAGACAAGCACACATTCAACCACACGCAAAGCAGAAACATCCATTAGCAATGGACTCGCACTCTTTCTCTCACTCAGCCTCTTCTCACTCTCTAACTCATAACAGTCACTCACTCACCCCTCTTCTCTCTGCATGCTTATTAGTGCATATTTTCTCTCTTTCTTTGTGATTTTTTTTTAGGCATCAGCCTCTCGGTGCTCTTCAGATGCTCAGAATGTTTTTGATTGTCTGTCTCTTTTTGCCAAGACACAAAGTCTCTTTGAAACTTGCATTTGTGGAGTTTTTATGCAGTTAGTTCACATTTTACCAGGATAATCACTAAGAAAGAGAAAGAAAACGATATAATACCCTCAAATAATTATGAGGAACCTTATTTTAAAATGTGTTGTTCAACCTTTTGAGTGTTCTAAGCAAATTATGTCAAATGCATGAATCAGAAGGAATTGCTTAACTCAAACAAATCAATCAATCCAACATTAAAACGTCATATCTCCATGTCTTCATGGCTAAACTTATGATATACAGCTTTATGTGTATATTGCTCCATCTGCTAATAACCCAAGACAACTTCCAACTTCATATCAAATAAAAAAAATGTGTTGTTGCATTTAAATTTTTATATTTATTTTTACATAAACACTTTCTTTTTTAAATTATTTTACCAGACCATTTGTCTCTCAGTCCAGTGTGTATACACAAACACGGTGCCCCCCTCCTTTCCAGTTCTGTTCACTATTTTAATATTCATCTGTTTGCAGATTTTATCTCTGGATTACTCCTAGAATTAGTCCATATTCACAGATTTTTCATGCAGCGTATTTGAAATGTTTGACAGTAAAATGTATCTGGGGAAACTGAAATCCAGAGGCACAATCATTCGTGAGACGCTATTGGCTGGCATTCACAGAGCAGCCAATGCCGGAGCTCCATTTGTTTGTGGTGATTGGCTGTGCTTGTATGGTTGTACTAAGATGTTTGTACTGTGCATATTAAGATATATTTGGTGTTTGAACAAGTAAAATAGACATGCGTGTTTTTAGAGGAGGTCTGTCCACATTTGTGGTCCCTCATCCATGGAGTGCTGGGGGTCAGAAACCCGATTTTATACCGTGATGAATCCATTTCTGTGTAACTCTGCTTTTTGCTTCTGCTAAGATGAACACAGCTTCACTAGAGTTAAGAAATGAACCTGCAACAATGACAGTAAAGATCAGAAACACATTTAAAATGGGTTCAGTTAATGTTTTAAATGTATAGTTGACATTTATATTTTAGCATTATTTTAGATTTGAACATGAATTTTGTTTTATTTCTATTTGTCTTGATAAAAATGCATTTTTAAATGTTTGAGAATTCTGGATTTTTTGAATGTTTTCTTATTTATATCTTCTTCTCATTTACAAATGTTGCATTTTACATTTCAAGTAAGATTTTATTCTAGTCTTTAATAAATGTTGTGAATTTAATTTAGCCTTGATTGATTAATTGTTTGATAAAATATTCATTTTTATGCTGTTCTGCTGCAAAGGTTTTGGATATTTTCTTGGTGTAAACTGTTAAATGTTTTTTAAGTGTTGTGAGAAAATAGAAAATTATATATATATATATATTTTTTTTTACATTGCAGTGCATTGTTTGCTCAATTAGGAAAAACTTTATATGTGAACAAAATTATTCTCTATGAAGTAAATATAACAAAGTCCTTCACTTTTGAGTTTTTCCAAACAACAAACAACTTCTAGCTCTTTACTTACTTTCCTTTTCCTCAATAAGGCCACAATGCGCTCGGCAGGATGTCATTTACTGCTTCATTAGAAAATAAAGGCAGATCTCCTTAACCTAATCAAAATTTTGTTAGGCTTAAACACAAAACATTTGGCAGATTGTTCCGGTATTTCCCCTTTTAATTAAGAATGTAACTTCTTATCAAGCGCCAGGGCTGACGAATCACAGAGAATTTATTTGTTACAGTCTGTAAGAAGTTTCAGAACTTCTTAGAGGAGACACATTTACATACCACTTCCAGATAAATGTGGGGTTAGTGTCTGCTGTCTAATCCCAAATTAGAATCCAAATTTTGTGTGCATCTTAAAGTTCTTTAACAGTCTACAGGGAGGCAGAACTATCGCAGTAGAGGAAAAGAATAGGCAGATAGAAATTCCCCTTTATTGCGGCTGGTTGTAAGAGGATAAAACCGACTTTACTTTAAATCATTGTCTTTTTGTTCTCTTAATTTTACTTTACCCTTTCACATATTCATTGAAATCTTTCATTTGAATGTTTCGTAGTTTTTTTCCCCCCCTTTTTCTTTTCATTAAGCTTTTACCACAACCAGCTGACTTTCAGGATTTTTTGGGAACCCATAAAACTGAAAGAAAATCTCCCCCCTCTTCGCCCGTCTCAGCTTTCACACACCTGAAAGAAGAGGTCCTTCAGGCTACATCAAAGCTCCACATTAAAGCATGTTTTGGATCACTCCTAATGTTGCTGACAGACTGAATTTCACCATATGACTCTTTCTTACATAGAATGTCACACAAAAGCCCATTTTTGGACAGGTGACGGTTTCTAGCAGTGCAGAAATGCATGTTAGGACAGAACCATGCGGAGCTACACAGAGGAGGAGAGTTTTTCTAAATTCACCTGAGTAAGCCGACATGCAAGCAATGTTTCAGTTCATCTGGTTAAAGCACAAAACTCAAACATTATTCTACAATACTTACTGTAAGTAGGTAAATTATGCTATTGTTTAGATTTTTCTAGTTTATGTTGAATATAATTCTGACTCTGTAAGTGATTTAAAATGTATTTTGCACCACAATTTACAGTTGTAACCTACAATTTGCATATGCTGTACCAAAAACAACAACAACAAAAAAAAACAATTCCTGTCCAACAAGAAATCAAACTAAACCTTTCCTGTTCTGGTCATTTAATGTTTCACAATATTTCTATTTGTTAAATGACAAAATGTGAAAGAAACATTTTCAGATGTTTTTTTTGTTGTCTTCTTTTCACTTTAAGACATTTACATAAATTCCCCACAAATTTCCTAAGATTGTTTTTTGTATTTGTGATTTAAAGCTGGTAAAGTGTAATTACCGAGAGCAAAACAAGACTTGCGCTTAAAAGGCCACAGAGAAGAAAGACGTTACTCTAAAAGCATGAAAAGCCAAATTACAGTTGCCAAGACATAAAGACAGACAAAGCTTACAAACCTCAGATCCCAGCTGTGACATTGCAGAGGCAGCATCATGTTATGTGTGCATTATTCCACAAGAAGGACTGGTGCAATATCTCTGCAATATCTCTGCAAGTTAAGGTTTGTCTACAAATGGGTCTTCTAAATTAACAATGAACCTAAATGCATGGCTGATTTGGTTGCAGATGAGCTGAAGAAAAATGTTTTGGAAAGATTGTACCAAGGAACTGATCTTAGTCCTGACAAAACCGTCATCAGTGCCTGAAAATCTGTATGTGAGCAACACATATAGACTTGGCAAGCATTTGAAGAACAAATTCTAAGTACGTGGACAGATATCAAAAACATTGGTCCAACTTGTACAATTAAAAATAAATAATAATTTTTACAAATAGTAAGAAAATGTATGTAAATTTATATTGTAGGAAAGTAAAAAGGACAAAAATGCCACTAATCCTAAATGAACTTAAAGTGGCAAAGTGAGCTTTAATATCAGAAGTGGTAAAAAAAACAACACAAGTTTCTCTTTACAATGTGTGCAAATCTCTGGTTGTATATTTACCATCAATGTAATATGACAAAGTTTTATGTTTTTATTTTTAAACCCAAATGTAAATATGCTGTGAACAAATTTTATTTTCACCATATGTTAAGAAAAGAACTAACCAGCCTTTAGATAGGCAGTATTTCAATGCAGCTGCTTAATAAATAGCACAAATAATATGTAAAAATGTTAATTGTTTCTGTTGTGCGGTCAGCATGGGTAGTTTGACACTCAGCTTTTGCGGCAGAGTTTGTCCTTTCTGACTGAAGAGACTTTCTCTGAGTTACTGCAACATTTCTAATCGAACAAATCTGAAATGTAAGACAACAAAAATCCTCTAATTTGTGTCGTACCTTTAAAGACGCCTCATTTCTTGACGTTCTATAACTGCAGCGACACTGGAGTTTCTGGGATTTTGTTTTTCTGCGAGATTGAAATTAGTAAAGCATATAAAGTCTGTTTTCCGATAGCTTGTTATCCGACAGAGCAATCAGAAAAACAGGACATGGACATTGTGAGTAAAAGAGAATGAAATTCAGAAGAATAAATAAAAGAATTAAAAGATTAAATAGAAAAAGGGTTTTCAACTATATACTGCAGCTTCACTGTAAAACGCCTCTCAGTTTCACCCATCCCTGCTGCCGACACAGAACAGAACCAAACATGCTTAATGTGTTTAAAACAGGATTTGGTCAAACACAAATCCCTGCAGCAAAGCAGAAACATCAGAGGTCAAATGCTGAACAACTAACCTTATCTCCCAAACAGAAGTGAAACAACCTCTTTAACAACAATTGACATGGTTGTGGTGGTGAAATGGAATGGTGACACTAAACATTAGGAGATTTGTCACGGTGGACTCACAGATTATCTGAGGTCATGGTCTTTAATGAGCATACAGCTCTGAAACTAACACGAACTGAGGGGTCATGGCGGATGAGTGGTTGGCGTCGCCGCCTTATTGCAGAAGTCCTCAGTTTAATTTCCAGTAATGACTAATTCTTCCAGGAATATGCATGTTCCCAAGGCGCGTGTGTCGGTTCTCTCTGAAACACGGATGTTAGTTCAGGATGAGATGTTTGTGTTGGACATTACTGGTAGTAGAGTGGCAGAACTCGCTTTCATACAATCCAGAATGAAATGAAGTAGATCTTCATTGATAGATAGAAAGTAGGAACACTACCTAAAAATACATAATATTTCAAAAGGTTTTATATTTTATATTTCCCTTAGTTGAAGATGTTTTTCGTTGCTTATGCTTTGTATTGAAAATTACATAGATAATACACTAATATTATGAGCTGGCCTGAAAAATTATTACACCATTCCTTAGATGACATTAGTTTTACACTTTTCCCAGAAGTTCCTTCAGATTATGAGAATTTTTCTTATTTTAATTGTTATTTAAATGAAGAATGTCTTCCATATTTTTTTAAATGACAGCCCTTGTTACAAAGATGTATCCTCCATCCACCACGGCCATCCCATCCTCCTTTCGCGATGAGACCACATATTGAATAGGATTAAGGGTGTTTCTCCCGCTCCTTCTAACTCTTTGTCTCACACACTCTTTAGATATCTCTCTTCTTCACTGCCCCTCTCTTTCTCTTCTTTCCTCTACACCCATTTTGCTTTCCAAAAGAAATCTTTCAGGCATGTCCAATTGGCTCTGGCCACTACATGCATGCCTCCCCAGAGAGAATAAACCATAAAAATTCTCTCTCAAACACACAAATAAAGACACGCATTCACACACAAACACACACACACTCCGAAATGAAGATCCGACTCCAGGAAAAGGCCACTAACAGGACATCAGACTTTTCATCAAAGGCTCGCTGTACAGTCCCTGCACCCCATTTCTGAAGATGTGTGTGTGTGTGTGTGTGTGTGTGTGTGTGTGTGTGTGCGCGTGTCTCTGTGACACGGCGACAGATCCCCATAGTAATATTGAGGGGCTACGCCTGGTTATGTGCCACATAGGTGCTTTTTAGAGGACCCACGCTACCCACACTGAATCACACATTCCATACACACAGACTAAGTAAATTGGATAGATTTATATTATTGCTGTTGTAAAACTTTTTTCTCGGGTTCCTGTCCATCGTTTTATCTGTACTATCAAATTCACACAATTTTTTATTTCCATTTCCAGGGACACTCACCTTCCTTCCTTTTCACAGCTCTTTTCTTTCCATTTCGTTACACGTCTTCAGCCTTTTATTTAGTTTATTTACTAACTCCTAAAACCTTTGCAGATTTTTTGTGGATCATTTAATGTTTGGCTAAATCAAAAAAGCGGCTTGATGTAGATTTAAAAACAACAAATTTCTTAGTCTCTCTAAACTCAACTTGCATATTTGTTAAAAGTGGAACTAGATCTGAAAGTTTTGTTTTATTTCTTCATCATAGTAGTTCTTCCTGTAGTTCGAAGGCGTGCATGCTGTGTTTACTGCTGATTTTTTAATTGGCTATTTGAGTATATGCATGCCTGATTGCGCATCTCTTTGTTGGCCCATTGCCTGAGGTTCATCCTGTCAGCTTGGAGTAGAAAAGGCACTAGAGACTGGATTGATGGTCAGGCTCAAGCAATGACAAATGTGCTCCTAAATGTGTCTGGAACTCATCGCAGCTTGAATAAAAATAGATCCTCCAGCGATGTTCGATGCCTCGTAGAAATGTTTTAACAGCTGCGAGGGCTGTTGGAATGTCTGTTAGGAAACATTTGAAGTTTGCTCAGTCCATGCTTGTACATTTTTTAGTCTGAGGCATTTCTAACCTCAGTTAATGATCTGTAATTGCTTGGTCTATGAATTTTTAAAGAGGTGAATGTCATCACTGTCTTTAACAATCTACTGCTGCGCATTAAAAACACCCGTCGCTTAATTTATAAACACCTTTCCAAGAGTTACTCCATCCTAATAGATGTTGTTCTAAAAGTTTTGAGGGGTTTGTCCTCTTGGAAGGCAGACAGACCCTTAGCACTGCAGACCCTTCAGCATGTTTCCTGAGGACATTTGTTTCATTTGTCCCTACAGTGAAAAAGCTAAAGCTCAGTCCCTTCAGATCTCCAGTCCTGTTGGACTTTTCCTCAGCATTTCCAATTTAAAAAAAAAAAAAAAAATCAAAGTTCAGTTATTATAACCTCACCCAGGTTTGATAACACATAATAAAAACAACCTACCAACAACTGAACACTGTTAAAATTGTGATAGTTAGTGGATGACTGCTCTCTCCAGGTCAGAGGCGACTATCTATAGTTGATGGAATGATGAAATCTGCTCTCTGCCTTATGAGCAATAATACAGTTATGTAAAAACTGTACAAATGTGTATATTTAAATAGAACATTTACTAGAATATGAAGACCTTTGCAAAATGTTGCAGAAATGTAAACATCTTACTGGGTTTGTTGGAAACTGTGATGGTTAAGAGTCTAATAGTGGTTTGGAGGAAGGACCTACAATTTTACTCCTTTACGTTGGTGAAGTGTGTGATCATGACCTCTTGGACAGGTGGTCACCCTTGGAAAAAGTTATCTTGATCTGTTTTTATCTGGAAAAACAAAGGTTAATAAAACTAAACAAAACACTAGGATGCAGCAGTTGGACTAAAGGAGCAGTCCGATTCCACAACAGCTTCATTGATGATGCAAGAGCCAATGTCCAAGACTGATATTGTTCAGTCTTCCACCTCCTATGGGCACTGGGCCAAAGAGTCATCCCAGTGCAGGGGTGACCTTTCTCATGAGTTTATCCAATCACTTCTTCTCTACTAAATATCATAAATATTGTCTAAATATCTAAATATCATCATTGTTGATAAATAGCTTCAGAAAACAACAATGAACAAGATGGCTGATGTGAGCACCAAGTTATCACCAAATGAAATTTACTCTGACCCATTTTGAATTTCGGTGTTGCAGGTCCAGTACAGTTTTATACTTATAAGAATATGTCATTGTCCGTTTTCTGAATGTGCACTGGTACCAGTTTGGTGGGTCTGCACCACCAGCTCCTCAGTCTTACCCGCATTGATCAGGAGATGTTTCTGCAGGGACCAGAAAGCAGATCCCATGTCTGCTCTCTGAGTCATCCTCATCTGTGATGAGGTTAGCCTTAGCAAAGTCACCTGAAAGGTTCTTGGACATGGCAGCATGGGGCAGGATCAGTGCCAGCACAGTTCTGCATACCAGCCTGTCACACACACACGCACACACACACACACACACACCACTGTGGGCGGCCAGTGACTTTTGTTCAGTACCCACTCTGACAAGAGGGTAAATATCATTAAAAGCACTGGACAGGTTGGCTTAGATAATTTTTTACCCTTTAAAAAAATTATTTTGAAAAAACGGTTTTGATGTAAATCCTTGTCTGATGATTGTCTGAATAATTGAGAGGGCAAATACGTTTGTGTAAGCATAGGTGTTGAGGATTAATTATTAGCTTCTGTTCACCAATTAAAAGAAGGCATTTTAAATATCGGCATGTTTTCCACATGGTGCCACAAAACCATTTCTATCCGTAGAGCATCTGAGTGGAGCATGCAGGCATGGATTCTCTTTGTGTAAATAAAGCCAGGGCAAATCTGGCATTTGGTCTCAACTCTTCATGTCTCTCTCTCACACACAAACACACACACACACACACACTCACTCACAAGCAGGTAGTAATTGTGCCTAGAGTTGTCGTGGTTACTGTGGTTTCCGTGTCTTAAAAGCAAAAGAAAGGAGGGGGGAGTCCCACGAGGCCCACATCTATTGGACAACACTTAAACTCTCTGACCTTTCAGAGTGGCTATGAGCTGCTGGATCTGTATGATTGTGAAAGATGTGCCTACAAAGAACGCAGGGAGAATGAGGCTTGGACTTTAGAAGGGGAGGAATCGGCCACCACACAGAGGAGAAACGGAGGTTGGATTAAGAAAAGGAGAAGACAACAAGGTCTCCTAGGGATTGTAGCTGGACGATCCCTCATGCAGCATTTCGTCACACAAACTCATGCACTTGAACTGAGGGGCAATTGTTGCAGACACTTGTCTTTTTTGCTCTCATCCTTTTCCTCTCCTGAGGGATGGAAAGAGACAGACAGGGTGAGAGAGGAATGATGAGGGGAAGAGAGGAAAGTGGAAAACACTTCAGTCACTTTTTCATGTTTCCTATTGTCTTTTTACTCGTACCTACACTATATCTCTTTAGATTTGTGTGACCTTAAGATGTGAGTACACATCTTAAGGTCACATCATCTCAAGAACTACACAACAACGCTTGGGCCAGATTTAGCCTTTCACTATTTTTGTCTCACTGAAATGTTTTAGCTCATCAGGAAATTGTAAAATCGGAGGTTAACTAAAGATAAGATAGCTAAAACCAATCTGGCACTGTGTGAAAATATGATCCCCTCATCTGTTAAATTATGAAAACTCTGATTAACCGTGATATTTTGGGGCTCCAAGCCCTTGCAACCCTGATGTAATTGTAACTATTTTTCAGCGGATAAACAGTTAATTGCTGGAATCGACCTAAAAGTGCAGTCTGGTAGAAAAACCCACTTTTTACTCAGATTAAAAAATCCTCTCAATAACTAGGGGGCGCTATTGTGGAGGATGCACTATGTGTTCTGGGTAATAACTCCTAAATCCTTAGCGCAATAAATATTATTCAGATTTGAGTGGTGCCTTGTGTTTAATAAATGAATGATTATATAAGGTAACATGGGCAGTTTATGTTTTATTTTGATAAAGGTTTTGGACCATGTGGCTCGAGAAATGTGGGCAGTCTTTGAACATAACAGTTATTTCTAAATATCTTGATTTTATAGCAAAGATTATTTCATTATTAGACAAAACTGATGAAACAGAAGTTGAACTTTTGGAAGTTGTGTGTCCTGTTATATCTAGAATAAAACAAACTGCATTCAGAAAAAAAAAAAAAAAAAAAATTCCTTCAGTCAAACATGGTGATGATAAAGTCATAGTCAGTCATCAGTTTGTGAATATGGCTACAAATGGATGAACGGCTGATTTTAGGGTAAAGCGCTTCAGAGTCTGAACTTAAAAATTCAGGACTTTGATGCAAAGCAGCAGCGAGTTCACTATGAAATATCCCATCATACAAAATGAATGTTTTGGTGTGTTTTAGTCAAAGTTTGGACTTAAGTACTATTGAGAAGCTGTGTTGTGACCTTTTGGAGGCCATTCGCGCTCCGACACCGACCATCTGCATTAAAACAATCCCTCAGAGCAGATTGTACCCAAATGCTGGATAAAAGTTGTTGCTGCCAAGGGAGGAACAAGCAGCTATTAGAGTTATGGGGCAATTACCTTTTCACATAAAATGAATTAAAATGAATTTTTTCAGGTGTGACAAGAAGAAAAACAAAACGAACCTGTAATACTTCTCCAGAGTGTATATCTAGCTTTTAATAAGTTAGAATTTCAAATTACTGTTGTGTGATACAGTAGTTTAAGGATGATGTTGAGTTTTATTTATTTAACACAGGGCCGCCCCTCCACTGTCTGCTGCTTCACACAGCAGGTCAGCGAGCTGAAAGTAGTCTATTTCACTTATCCCACACTTACAAGAAAGATGAACCTGACTGGCTGTGTTTCTGGTGGTGAAAAACATTGGCAGTGCATCGACTCTCAGCAACTTTATATTAATTTAATTTCTCAAAGGTTTCACTGGTAAATCAATTTTAGAACTTATCAAAAAAAAAAGTTACTTTCATCTGAGCCATGGATTGGATCTCTACAAAATCTTACACAATAAAAATGAAGTGTATTCGTCTTCCAGTTGTGTGGTTATCGAAAGAAAAATGTATTTCACAAGAAACGCGTCTAATACTTACTGACAGGCATAAAGCTTCCCTATCTGTGAAATAAAGTCTTCAATCTTATGCACTTAAATAATTTTGTTGGAATTTTCATAAGAAGTTTGTAGAGAAAGAGGATTTTTCAGAGGAATTATGTTATAGTCAGTAAACAAACTTTCACACAGGCTCAGGTCAGGCATTCTGGACAGTGCATCAATCACTGTACTAAAAAAAACCTTCATGATTTATTATTTTCTTTAATTAGACAGAATATTCTGGCTGCTGGTTTCTTTCTCAAAAGCAACAAAATAAGAGACAACTACAAAAAACTAAACATTGTGAAATAGACACTATCTGATTAGAAATTTACTAAAATGAACAAGGAGTTCTTAGCATTTAAATTCAATGTTTTACGGCTTTAACTTGTTATTTAGATTCCACGGTGATGTAAAGTGGTGTTATTTTCATGTTACATGTTTCCGTCACTAAAACTGCGGATGTTTTTCAGTTGTTCTGGGCAGTGAGAAGTGGACATTTCCAGATCTTTATACATCCAGTTCACATCAGTTTTGCCCTACAGTCCAACTCAAGTATTAATTTAGTTCTTATATTAATGAAAACAAGTGAAGCAAATCACTCAACAAATGTCACGGAAATTGCTTAAGGAATATTAAAACTAATCATAAATAAGTAATTAAAAAAAGATTTAAACCTGATTAAAGTTATTAATATTTAATAAATGTCTTGAACTTTTCTGTGTTACAGTTCAGTTACTTTATGCAGTTCATTTTTTTCAATGACTGTCTTAACCAGACGAGCACCGGCCATGTAACGAAGTAAACTATCGCTGCACCTATTGTGGCTTAGTTTTACTCTTTTTCAAACCTTTTTCTTAAAGCTCGCTCAGGTTGCTGCTGATATCTAGAGATATAGATTAGAAAAGGAACTCATTGTTCAGCTTGGTGGCAAAAGGGATGAGGAGATGATGCTGCAACAGGCCTGCAGAGCAGCTGAAGGTCCAGATTCGTCTCTGACATCAGACAGTAGGAAAGGAAAAGAAACAGAAACACTGTGGTGATGAACAAGAAGAGGCGACAGGATCCTCCTGGTGTTTTCATTGCATTTTTCATTTTTGGTCATAATTCCTGCAGTCTACATCTCTGGATATTAAAATCATTTAGCATTTCATAAGACGTTAATAAATATATCATTAAGTAAATACGTATTTCAGTAAAACTGGAAAGATGTGCATCCAAAAATACACGATTTTAGAGCTTTAAGCCTTTAGTAATTAAACAATTAATAACATAATAAACATTGGAATAACTGATCAGTTTAATTCATACACAGCATTTTCAGTATTTTTATGTTAGTCTGCTTGACAGTCATAGTGACAGCTAAAATCATTTCACAGCACAGAAAATACTCAGGAAATATATACAATGCTAAAATATGATGAGTTTAAATGATACATAATTAAATTAAATAAAATTATTAGTTTGTTTCCAAAGTTATTCACACAATTTGTAGTATTTGAACATTCACAATTAAGATATTTAGATATGTTGAACCTAGTTTATCATGGTAGACGCTTTGAGACTCAAATACCTGTTCAAACAAACATCTAGGTTTAATATTAGCCAATACTAAATATGTATGATAAAGAGTTATTGTAGAAAGCTCAGCCTCCAGTAGAAGGCTCTCTGCAGGAAAACACATTGAAATCCACTGCAGCAATACAGCTGCATATGAAATGTTTTTAAATTTAAATCTACATGCTTTGGAAAATTAAACGTATATAAAGTCATATTTAACAAATGTGTTAAAAGTGTTAAACATTCAATGAAAATGTTTAAAACTTGCTAAAATACAATGACAAATGAATCACTGGAGCACATATTTTAATTTACAGGGGGGAAAAACATATATAAAACATTATATATATATATATATATATATATATATATATATATATATATATATATATATATATATATATATATATAATGTCTGTTCTTAGAATGACATCTGTCCTGTTCTATAAATCTGGCCTATAGAGCCCTAACGCTACACTGGAAGCAAAGGGATTTGACTCTTCATATCTATTTTTTTTTTTTTTGTTTTTGTTCAATATTGTACGTCAGTTGAACTGATGTCTAAGTTTATATTTGAAACAGTTTTTATCTGACACATGTTTCTCAGTGTCGTCTCTAATGGGTTTGTCTGATGTCTGGCGTCAGGGCCGACCGTATCGTTCCCTGGTGACGTTGGATCAGGATGTGTGTTTACACGCTGACACATAAACCTGTTCTGTGCTGCTGACAGCCTGTTCTTATTGCATATTTAGATTTTAATGATATTATTAACGCCACCATTTCTAAAGTATTGCCGTTATTTATTCAAATAAATGCTTTTATAATACTTGTATGCGTTTAAAAAGAAATGAGAGTGAAAATTTGAGATAATCAAACACACAAATCAGGTATTTTAATAGCTAAAATAACTTTGGTCGACTGAAGGTCTTTCTTACCTGATTCATGTGTTTTTCTCTCTCCCTCCCCCTTCTCACCATCCTCTTTCTACTAATCTCCGTCTCCCTGTCTATCTATCTCTCTGGAGAGCATTTAGGGCCCGCTCTCTGGATTTGGAGCAGACATATTGTCTTTTGCTGCAACAAACTGAGCACTAATTGGCCAGAGAGAAGTTTCTAGACAGCATAGAGAACAAGGCAAAAAGAAGTGGTGAGAACCGTGGGTGAGGAAAGGAGGGGGAGAGAGAGAAGAGAGATAGAAAGATAGAGTGAAGGAGAATGCATAGCAAAGTGAAAAAATAAGTGAGTCAGGAATGTTTGGTAGACTAAAAGTACTTTAAAACCATGATGGACCAATATCCAGACAGGCGCCATTTTAAACCTCCACAAACACACACACACACACACACACACGCACACACACACTTAAAACACACAGGTCTTGTGTTGTTCTGAGGGGTTGCTGTGCAGGCTTTCCCCCAAGAGTGTAAATCCACTCCATGCTTCAGGAAAACAATTTCATTGATATATAATATCAGCTTTCTTGTTACAAAACTATTAAAGTTGAGTTTGTGAATATGCTGCTCATGGTTGTAACACTGTTTGATGAAAGATCCCAAAGAGACGTTCTGCACCAAAGACCAGATTCTGACCCACTGAGCATGCTCACTAGGTTCACTTAGTTTTCTCTCTGTGTTCCTGCAAACCAAACCTAAAAACTCCTCTCAGTGGCTCAGACCTTTTCTTGTTTTATTTATTTGTTTGTGTGTTAATGCTAATAATGCATTAAATATTAACTTTCCTTTTATGTAGTAAAAACCCCCTTATGTTCATTTTAGCGTTTTTTACTCAAATGAAACCGTATAATAAGATTAACAAACAATAATGAAACAAAGTGAATAAATATATAATAACGTGCATAAAAATGAAAATACCTGGTATTAATTCAATAAATTAATTGTGTGGAACTGTAGAAAAGATAAAAACTTCAGAAAATGCTTTAGTCAGAGCTTAAATGTAACTCTAGACAAGTTTAAATTAGCTACAGTTACTCAATGTTTCTGTTGAATTTTAATCAACCATATGACTTGAGCTACATATATAAATCTATTCTTTTCTTCTCTTTCTTTCTTTTTAAATTGTCCTCTGTTTTTCTGTTTCTGTGCTGTAGTGAAAGGCAAGTTGACTTACTTCTGTCGGTGAAATGTTATCTCCCATGCTTCCTTTGGCTGCTCTCCATTTGACATTAGATGTCCTCATAAGCCTCTTGTTTGCCTTGTTTTGCCTGACCTGCTGGTTTATCCACTCACTTTTGGATAAGCATATGTATCTAATAAATGATTGTTGACAAGCCGAGAGAAGAGACAAATACAGAGGTGAAGTGCAGTGCAGTGCTCAGCCAGATTATAATAACTGTAATGTTGCTGGGGCCGGGGTAGTGGCCTGTGATTATGTTTACCTTTAGAAATAGCTTTCTTACCGCAGAAAATGAATTACTGTTAACAAACAAGAAAACAAAAAGGCTGAAGGATGGGGATTTCTTTTTTTTTTTTTTCTTTAAGAAAATGAAGTTGAGCAGATGCCACACTAATGCAAATGTCAGGAACGGGTTTGAATTGTGGAACGGTGTGTCGCAGAATGCTTCTGCATTTTAATTTATTAAACATTTTGTTGGGTAAAGTATCTGTATTGAGCTTCCATCTGCTTAGGTCACACCAAAAGTGAATAAACAAATACGATTTTTAATGACTTCTCTTTTATCACCGTAAATACTTGTAGATATTTTACAAAATATCTTCTTTTCTGAGTTTAACAGTTTAGTTTTGGTGGGCGTCATTCTCAAAGGCTGCTAGTGAACAGAGTACAGTCAGAGGGTGGTTTGTCTCTCTGCGGCGTGGCAGTATTGGTCCCTTCTTGTCTAAAGGTCACTTGATTTGTCACTTGGCACGTTTTTATGACAGCAGTAATTATTGGCCTGAGAATGACAGCAGCTTGAATATTCGGGGGCAGCCCCTCATGCTTTCACAGTTTGGCCGGTCCTCAGGAAGATCTAGGAATTGAACAGATCAGCTGTAGCTGAGCAGCATGCTGTCTTAAGTGAGAACGCTTTCGTGTGCGAATTAATTGCTCAGAAGGACTATTTGTAAAAGCTATGCATACAAATATTTTTACATTTTGGCAAATTTCATGGTAATTTTTCACAATTATTAGTGTTTATAAATTATTTATTTCCTGAATTGCTGGATGAATGTGTCAGATTTTAATAAATATTGTTCAGGATTCTTTATGTAATTTATAAATCTCTGCTGTAAAAATCATACATTTAGTATTAAACTGATAGTTAGGCTCCAAAATATTCATATGTGTTTTTTCATTCAACCATAAAGCGTCTCCCAAAAATAATTTTAAAAACTATTTAACAAATATATTTGAAAAATAACCATTTCTCTTCTTACTTAGAACAGAAAATATTATGCTGAGAATGATCTGCCCTTCTCAAGAATAAGGAAAACATCTTGGCATTACAGCAATGAAACCCTTTGTTACTGAAAACCTTTTTTATTTCTCCACTGGTATTTTGAATATTTTTCTTTGGTGATGAGCTGTGAGGTTAGGAAACTTCCTCCTCCTCATCATCAGCCCTAATGGCCGGGCTGCTCCAAAAATGTTAATACTTTGTCCAGTCAGGAGACACATCGGTTAAATTGAGACATTAATTACATATGACAATCTGCAAGCGGTATAACACTTTTGATATTAATTACATTATGCAAATATCAATTAGTACTGTATGGTTGAATGAAAAAGCTATTGTAAAATCTCCAGGTGGAATCTTGATTGGATTTATCAGTGATAAGTTTGGCTTGTTAACCAAGACTGTAAAGGAGAAGGCTGGATTTGACAGGACCAGTATCAGATATACCGAAAAATGTAATTTATGATTTAATCATTAACGGTTTATAAGGTGTAACAGTATCAGATTTGTTTACCGGTAATTTAAATTAAGTTCCATTTTTTTAAACATGCTTTGTTGTGTTAGACATAGTAAGAGACGAGATAACTTAGCTAGAGTCCTGAACCTCGTTTAAATTGTTAAAATGTTTCATTATTTTTGTTTCAACCATTGTCCTGGGGTTGCTCTGCCTTACAACATGCCCAGCTATGAAACGGCCTGTTTGCTGAAGCATTGCGTCAAAGTAAAACTTACTAAACCAATCATGATTGGTTGGCTTCAAGCAGGCTTTTTACTGCATGTGATCATGTTAAAGTTTCATCTTTCACCAAACAATATAATTGTTAAAGTCATGAGGCGTGATGGTGAAACTGTGTTTTTTTTTCTGTCTGACTAAGTTTATTATGTTTATTATTAATACATTGTGATGGTATTTTAAAAATTCTTTAACAAAATGCCCCATTCTAGGGTTTTAAAGTTTTATATATATAAAACAAATAAATATTTCAGGCAGGTAGGTTTTTCGGCATAGAACTGTCCAAAAGATACACAATCTTTGCTTGCTTTCTTCTCTTATTTATTTATTTTTATTATTTGCCAACACAACATTTTGTAATTACGTTTTGTAATTATTTGTTTATTTAAAAAAAAAAAAAAAACTTGTGAAGCTAAAACTTCCAGCTAGTGTTAATCACCACTTTACGATGAGCATGCTGTTTTGCTGTAATGCGAGGAATGTTATGCAAATCTTACCGGATTCTCTCAAGTAAGAATGTTTTTCTTCAAAACCGCCAATGCGCTCATTTAAACATGAAGCTGACATGTTCAGTAGCTGTCAGATTAATAGGAAGGATTGCATGTCTGAAATGAGCTTTATTCACACTTCTCCCTGTGCCCTTTGGCATTATGAATCTTCTAATTTCGTATGCAGTGATTATTACAGCAGGGAATGCTGGGAATAGTTTTGATTGGAGCCTGCAGAGTTAATGAATCGTCCTGCAACCACACAACAGTCTCTGGGCGAGAATGAATTAGACTGACACCTCAATAAGTGAGGTGGCTTCCACACACACTCACACACGCGCAGTCAAACACTTATTCCGACACTTGGCGCACATGAACAGTTCCATTGCACACACAAGCCGATCAATTTACACATCTGCTAATGTATTGATCAGGCTCTTTGCTGCTCAGGTCCCCTGCCATGGCCTTTCAATTAGGAAGGAGAAGAGACACAGTGAATGGCAAACTGAAATATAGATGAGACCATAAATAAAACAATTCATGTGTTTGCTGTTTTGAATACTTTTTTATATGTTGACTTGGCGAAAGTATATAATTTAACATTTAAATTGTTTGAGGTGTTGCTGAATATCTTAGAACATTTTTTTTCTAATGTCACTTGGGAACCAGCATATTTATTTTAGAAATATAAAAGGCCTTATGTATAAATAGTTATTACCTTTATATGTTAAACAAGAACAGAAGCAAATAGATACATACACAAATATTTAACACAGTTTAAGTACAGAGTTATTCCCCTGACACATTGAAATTTGAACAAATTATCCGTTCAGTTTTTTTCTGTTAGGAAACAAGACAAAAATCTTCCAAAGGATAATAAAACAATATAAAATAAATTTCTGATTTTACTTTAATTTTATTATGGATGTAAAAGATTATTTATACTCTTCTCAAAAATCAAAGTGAAATCTTGATTATGATTACAGTAATCAATGCCTTTTTATATTTGACATCGCCAGTTATTACTGTATGTGTATAATATTATCTTTTTCATTATTGTAAACTTATTTTAATGGTTGAAATTTAGTAACACAGATAAAAAAAAACATCCTGATAACATCCCTGATTAGACCAGATTTAATCCTACCTGCATTTTTTTTGTTCCATCTTCGACGGAACATTTTTTGAGACACAAAACCTCCCCGATCTTCTGGCAAAATGACAATTTATACAACAACCATATGATGAAAAAGATACAATCAAGAATTCTGGATATACTGGTGTATCACCTCACTCATGAGTACAATTCAAGCACAGTTGTTTTTCATTACTTATAAGGAATTTTAAATATTACACATTAACATTAGAAACACTCACTCTTGACTATTGCTCCAGCTTACCTTATCAAGCCATAGTATTACTTTATTGCTTAACATGTGTGCACCTTAAATAGGTTGCTGGTTTAAGTCCTAAAAATGAGATGAGCTTTGGGAACTAAAAAAATGAATCGGTGTCCACCATTCACCCACCATATTTGGTTTCTACTGATGTCATCTACATAAATGCTAAATCTACATGCAGACCAAGCAGTTTCCCTCTTAAAACATTAATGCAACAAAACTGACCTCTCTTTGAACTCAGCTGTGTGTGTGTTCCTGCCTCAATGTGTGTGTCCTCATCTGTATATGTGTGTCAAAGATTGTACAAAGTGCCCTCCATAGCCAAGTCATGTCTCTTAAACCTCCCAAGCCAGCCAAAGGAAGACGTCTCACATCAATTATTGAACCATGGAAAAAAAAAATAAAAGAAGAAGAGGAAGTAAAAGAGACTGAGGGGAAGCTAAAAAAAGTAAAAAAAATGGACAGAAACAGATAGAGGAGAGAGAGAGAGAGAGAGAGAGAGAGAGAGAGAGAGAGAGAGAGAGAGAGAGAGAGAACAGTTGGATGGATAGAAAATATATCAATGGAGATGAACAAACAATGCTTGATTCATCAGGAGTGTTTACTGTACACTTTGGGTGGATAAAGCTTCTGTAAAAACTAAAATCAAAATAAAAGCTTTTATTTATTTTTTACTTTAATCACTTACAGACTCTCGGGTTGTAAAATGAAATCTGTTTAAGCCTCAAGGCACACAGACCAGATGTGAACTTTTCCCAACTCTTCAATTTTCTTTCTTAAATTTTCACATATCACAGAACAATCTGACCTTCCTAAACCCTCACACACACACACACACACACACACATGCACACACACACACACACACACACTCAGCATTTAACATAAACATTACAGAAACAGCTGCTTATAAACAAGCATATGTCACAAATTGACAAGTCACAACAGGTGATCATCCGTTTGCTTGCAGGCGCATTATTGCATACACAACATTTGAGTGAAATAATTCTGTTACATGGAAATAATTCAAATGAACCGTAAATTTAAGATGGCATATTGGCAACTCGATTTTCTTACTAATAATAAACACTTTATAAATATGCTAAAAGTCTCCTGCTACCATCTGTTGCAGCAGCATCAGAGCCAGGGAATTAAAAAGGCCAAAGAACCTGGCAAAGAAAGCTGGTTCTGTTTTGGTCACAACCCTGAAGATCCTCTTCAACACCTCACCATGGTGTCATGAAGACTTCGTTAGACGACTTTAATACAAGCAACTACAATGATTATTTGAAGAAAGTAATATAGTATGACTTACAAAATTTATATTATTTATTTTTTATTGGATTTAAATGTATCAATAGAAAATACAACAATGATAAAGGAGAATCAGTTAAAGACATAAAAAATAACAACAAAAATCACACTGTTCTCAATAATCAACTGAAAAATACTTATTGGCGCCACAACCCTCAAACCCTCTTGGGATTTTTGAGTTAATGCAGGAAAGAAACATTATAACATTTGCAAGGATGTTGGGTTATTTATTTAATTTTTTGTTAGCATAAAAATCATGCTTACCACTAGTTTAAAAAATGGCCTTTTTCAATTTGATACAAAGGCCAAATTGAAATATGTAAATTAAAAACAGACTAAATGGCCTCTGATCTGTTGCTACTAAACCACAACTAGCACAGCTCCTCTGGATTATCTTTAGGTTACAACTTTTAAAGTGATGAAATTAAGTAAATATTAACACCTAAATATCAGACCAGGGATGAGAAAGATTGATCAAGATTCGATTAGGTAAACAATCTAAAGTCGCCTTTTTCCCTGTCTCTTTGTTTACAACTCCATGTCCATTAAATTTGAAATCAACCCAAAGCAATTCTTGAAAAAGTTCATGAAGTGGTGCATTATGGCGAAAGCTGTAATTCTCAGCATGAGAAGGTAAATTTGTTGGGCTTCACCTTGAAACTCAGCCAACATTTCTGAATGCCTGACAGGACATGAAGGATAAACACGAGAAGAAAAATAAAGAACTGAAACCAGGAGAGTTCAGTGCCAATGTAGCAAACTCAGTCAGGGAAAAGAAAGGAGGACAGTAAATGATGTGAAATGCTTCTCAACCTTTGAAAGGTTGATTTATACTTGACAATATTTGGGTAAGTTATAGTAACAACCATTATGTTAATAGGTAGAGCTTGCTCTGATTTCAGAATGTCAGTAAATCCAGATCCATGGGATAGCTTTCTGCCACCAACACAGAAAAAATGCACACAGATTAATCTGTATTCACTGTCATCACAACCTCTCCCTGAGTGCGCACAACTTCTGAAGCCCATATTGCGTGGTGTTTATCAGTGATACTGGACAGATGGATCTCGCTTAGTCATTTGCCCCATTTACAGTTTGCATGTGCAACTCTGTGTGTATTTTCATTTCAGTGTGCATGGGCTTTTCTTCTCTTATGCTCCTTCACAATAAAATGACACTATTGCTGGTCTTTCTGCATGGGAATATTACATATATATTTTTTTAGAAATAGTAATAATAAAAACTTCAACAAAAATGCTAACACAAAAAGTTAATTATCTTCAATTTGTAACATAAAAAAAGAAAATGGTAATCGTTGGTAAAGTGTTGTCTGTGAGGGTTCCCAGTCAGCTCCATATACTTGCACTTCCATTTTCCGTATAATTGCACAATCTGACATTTCGAAAATAAATTAGCTAAATGGAAACACACCAATTAAAAAAAAAACAACTGTTTTTTGATTAAACGTTTTGCCGCTAAGATGAGGTGATTTGGTTGTATCAAAATTGGTTTATTTTGCAAAACTACATCGGAAACAATTTTTCTTTTCGCGTCACACGAGTCACATGATCAACAGCCGGATGTTCCTATTGGCACAAACCATGAAGACGACGACAGGAAGTAGTTGGAGGATCAACATGTTTATTAATGACTTGTTGCGTGAAC